>NW_004797411.1:443502-451002 GCF_000002075.1 Aplysia californica
TGAAACCTCGCAACCCTCACCCTGTGCGCCGATCTGCTTTTGCGTGGTTTCATCACTCCCGGTTTGAGAGAGCGACTTGCTTATACGAGGTTCTGGATAAGCCTTCTATATGAATTAGCTTAATTGAAGCGCTCATAACTGACATTTTCTGGTGCATTTACTGTATCTCACGGAATAAAAAAATATTTCATTCATTCATTCTTCCATACATTCATTCATTCTGTTCACTTTTTTCAGTCAGTTCAGAAGTTCAAATATGGTCATACGAGAAGTACTTACATTGTGTAAATATATTAAAAATCCATTCATAAGGATGACTAACGAGCTAGTAATCAAGATGTTCTCATCGAGCACAAACGTAGTTAACATTTAAGTTAAGGCAACAGTCACACCTTGAAATGACAGGTGACGGTAGTCCTTACTAAGACTAGGTGACAGATCTATGCACTCTCCAGATGTCAACAGGCCATTCTGTTTATCAAAGAGAGGTTAAGGTTTCGCATTTTCTCAGACTATTTTTAGTTTTAGTAGATGTTTTACGGTGCTCGCAACTGTATAAGGCTATACGAGCACCAAGGGTTGAATGTCAACAGAGAAGTCCTTACAGGGAATCAGACTTACTCTGCTCACCTCTCTAGCTTCAGCAGCAAAAAGTCTGCTTCGACTACATGTATCAAGGTAACCCGGAAATAGCGAGTCACAAGAGTGTGACAAACATAAAAAAAAGTAGAGGAAAATGACGATAGTAAGGATTAGGACAGATAAAGCAGCAGTTCTCTGTTGTAGTTCAGGCACAGTTATGAGCATGACATTGTTAGATCAGCCCATTTACAATTCTACTGTTCACTAGAACGAAAAATGCCCCCCCCCCCCAATTTGGGAATGGCCTAAAGACACTTCAGTCAGTGGCACTGCCCCGGGGGAGTCTCAGACAATGAGAGCGATTAGTGCTGAACTTAACCGTGGTCTTGATGACTATGAAGTTTTTAGAGGACATTGTGACAAATTTGTGCCTCAACAACACAAGTAAAACGGACACTTCCGAATCTGTATTGAATATCTCCTTCTAACTGCGCTCATCAGCTAGATCTTTATACCCTACAAAGGCTGGTTTGGAAACCATTGAGCAGACCACGTTCCATGAATTGACCCCACCCACCATATCGCAGTCCTTTCCAGGGCTGTCCCTGATATGTGGAGATAAGGAAGTATCAGCATCATCCCAGACTGAGTCTGCACCAACAATAGTGTCGCCTGGAATCATACCCCAAACCATACTGACGTTTCATCAGGCAGCTGTAAGTCAGATGCTGAATTATTACCTTCGAGGTCACAGCAACACAATCTGTAGACCATATTCAGGCACATTAGCCACTTTTCCTGGAGCCTGATCCCGAGACACAGCTCATTTGTGATGCCAGCATAAATGATGCTCCAAAGAGGAAAAGAAAGGGTTTTTAGGAGTGGCAACAAATAAGTGAAAAGCTATCCGTGGATCAGGACAGGATCGGAATACATAAAGGTTCAATGAAAAGCCCAACTAAGTTATTGAAACCAAACTGTGATTGCAAGAGCTGGACTCTGAAATGTAAAAGGCTCTCTGAAGTTGATAGATATTCTAATTTGGATTTAGTGTGGACCCTCTCATGGGATGACTAGTGGACCTCAGAGGAGGTATTCAGAGACTAACCAGAGAGGGAATACCTTCAATAAACACTTTTAAAAGGTGGCCTAAGGTGCCAGTGTGCTCAAAGATGTTCCTGGATTGGGTTGGATGAATGATTTGTAAGAAACATTTAGAACCAATAATTATCAAAGCAACTCAAATATCTACAAAATATGTGCACAATTCTGCCAAGACCACAGGAGGCGGCCTCTCAACAGACCCGGCCTCGATGAAGCATTCAAGCAGAATAACCTTTCGCTATTCCTGTCAACGAGAGACATGTGCGACTTTTGATTCAGTCGTGAAGTTGACAATATGCTGGAGGATCTTTGGAATGCTAACATTCTAGAAAAGGAAGCAGCGTGCAAAGAAAAGGAACGAGCTAAATCTGAAGCCATCAAATCTCTCGCCAGTAATGAACCTAAAACGACCGTACTTTCAATGGATCTTCAGCATCAGTCTTACATTACAAAACAAAACTCGCTTTTCATAACTTTACGCCATTGGATGCTGCAACACGTCAGACTCCTTTTTTTATGTGTGTCATGAAACAGAAGGGGGACTTATGGCAAATGAGTTAGCTTCATGTCTATTGGAATTCCTGAAGGAAAAGCTGGACTTCCAGAAAACCCTTATCGACAGCGACAACTGTGGTTACCGATAGATAAATGTCACACTAGCCAATGTTTCTCTCAGCCTTTTTTCAACAACACACGGAAGCACAATTGAACAGAAACTTTTTATCAAATGACACACACAAATGGAAATTAACAGTGTGAATTCAACTATTACTATTAAGGTATCGCTTCGAAAACATGCATCGAGCTCCTCCAAGACTATCTCCATTTCTTCATGATGGCAAGAGCAAAACAAGAAACTTATCAAAGCAAATATTTGGATCACACATTCTTCAAGGAGTATTCTAAGTGTGGAAGCTACGACAAGTCCATAAGACTAGGTAGAAAAACGGGTGATCCTGTTGTCAGGTGTTTGAAGTACATCCCAGACATGAACATCCAGTTCAAGATGCACCTGAAGGATGAATGGGCTGACGTTCCGAAGGCTGGACACAGAAACATAAGGTCCATCCTACCTCGCCACTCTACACAAAACGTTTAAGTTCCAGCACTTCAAGTACAATCACCTGCAGGTGCTTAAATCTGTTATTGCCAATGTGCATCGTCACTTCATGACAATTTATACCATTAACATTAATAGTTGTTCATTATGATTCAACATCTTTTATGAAAACCACCTGAAGTGCAAACCGAGACCATATTGCAGAGATTTATTATTAATTTGTGCTTTTTAGCAAAACTGGAAGTAACCAGATCTAATCTTGGCAAATTATAGTGAAACAAATTGCATTAATTGCAATCCGTTTGAGGATTGAAACATAAATTCTGCAGGTAACGCACATTTATTTGACTTCAGTTGGCCAGGAATCGAACTCCAAACCAATTGGTTTAGAATAAACATCTTTATCACTTGGTGGCGTTTCAAACAACAGACGCTTACTGCAACCAAAATGAGCAGCGAGAAAACTCGCAACCCTCAAACTCTGTCCTGATGAAACCTCGCAACCCACCCGCCGGCTGACTACAAGGTTTCATCACGACAAAAATGGTGTAATGAAACCTCGCATCCCACAGCGTAACCACATAAACAATATAGAAGTTATTTTTATATGCTAACCACGTTTCTAACGTGTTTTTATCTATCTGTACCAACTTTGGTTTCTATAGGTCATTTTATTCAAGAGTAAATCAGTTTTTTGTCTCTCCTGTAAAATTTTCCTTTCTGGGGTTACGAGGTTTCATCACTCCACCAGCGATATATATATATATAAATATAGATCTATGTTTGTGTGTGTGTGTGTGTGTGTGTGTGTGTGTGTGTGTGTGTGTGTGTGTGTGTGTGTGTGTGTGTGTGTGTGTGTGTGTGTGTGTGTGTGTGTGAATGTGTGTGTATGTGTGTTTGTGTGTGTGTGTTTATGTAAAACGACGCGGTGGAATCAGGCGTTCGACAATTTTTGAGTATATTACGGAGTTATTTGTATCACCTTAAAGTTATTCATTTGCCTTGCGTTTGATGAAAGAATTAATATCAGTTTATCTTTAATTGAGCCGAGATATTTGAGATTGAAGTAGGTTCGGTCTCATGGTTTCAAAAGTAAAATTAGTGAGAAAATGGCCACCAAAGTTTGGTGACTTTCATAGCTCAGCTGTTCTTGGAAGTTGCAAATTTACATTTTTCGTATCTTTAAGCAACGTTTTTCCATAAAATCCACACATAAGAATGTTCTTGAATAGACAAACAAAATATTGAGCCAAAAAAGAAAAACACGAAAAAAAATATATCCAAGCTGGCCAAAAAATACCGACTTCTTACATTCCATTATTTTGACGAGCACCTGCTTTCACTACAAGTTATGTTCCGTGCTAGTTACCGATCGGCTTAACGATCGTATAATTGCGCGGCAATTACCCGTTTGATACCCGGCATTGAATCATTCTTGTGAGCTCTTCAGGTTCATAATAAATAATAGTATGTTAATTTTAATTTTAATTTTAATTTTTAAATTTTTTTTACATTTCAAAGAATTATTATCTGAATGTTCCTTGATGTGAGTAAAAGAATAAAGATGGAAGTGAATGTTTTTTTAATAATAAAAAAAAAATATTAACGCAATCTTCAGATTGCCGCGCAATTGATCGCAGCGCAATCTGAAGATTACCACGCAATCATACGATCAGTAAATAGCAAGGAACATAATAATATATTATACACACTCACTTTTAAGCTCCTTGTATGGTTTGAGTCTGCGTTTATGATTTATATCAACAAACTCGTACCATATTTTCATTTGCAGCTATTATTTAGACCTCATTGTACTTGTTAAGTCTTGATAATCAAGTTATTCAATATTTTCTTCCATCAGGACATGGGGTGGAGGGAGGGGTTGGGGGGGATCAAAAGCGACAGTTCTGTGGCTCTTCTTATTCGACTTGCCTGTCTTTGAACATTCTGAATTGTTGGAAGATGTCGTGGAGGGTAACAAAGAGAGTAAATGTTGTTTTACTTTTTGTTTTATTGGTGGTGTTGTTGATGATGTTATTTTTGTTTTTATTGATGTTGTTGTTATTGCTGTTGATGTTGTTGATGCTGTTGTTTTCGTTTTTGTTGATGTTGTTGTTTTTGTTGTTGGTAGATTTGTTAATTTTGTTTATATAAGTTTTTTTTTTTTTGGGTTTATTTTGAAAGGTGATGAGAGTTAAGGTGTGTTGTGTGGGGAAGGGGGGGGGGGATCCTCATAAACTGCATCTCGATATGATTCAATCAGGTCTGAAGCGGGGGTCAGTTGTGTAGCCTTCGGGCGTTTTGTTGTGTCCACTTGTCACAGCTCGGTAGACCGTCACCTCATATCTCTCGGTGTCACTTCCTGACAGGCCACCCATCTCTCACCCGACCAATTAACTACTGATTTGTCTTGAGCCGCCACTCCCTTCCCCAATTCCTCTCTCCAACCGCTCCCTTTTTAAACTCATTCATAATGTCAGTTCTCTCCCTCTTTCTCCCTCATTCTCCCTCCTTAATTGGCCTGTTAGAAAGGAACAAAAAGTGACACGGGGGATAACGTGGTGTTTGTATTCTGAGACAGCGAGTCTGTGCGCTGGTGTGTGTATGTTTGTGTGCGTTCATGTTCTTGGTTTGTTTGGTTTTTTTTGTTTTTTTGGTAATTGTTTTACGGCGCTCCCAACTGCAAAAGGCGATTAATATGAGCGTGCGGGACACGTTAAACATTTTCAGTAGGTAGGAAAATTTTTAATTTTGCACAGGAGGTGGCCGAAGCCTACTCCTATTGATTTTGGTCCACCACAGGATCTTTAACAAGCGTAACATGCACCTGGGACTTCCGAGATTTTTCGCCCTTATCCTAGAAGGCTGGGTGTAGATCTTTCCTACCTTAAGATCAAGGGTGTAGCTAAAAAAAAAAAAGCAGTTAGAAGGAGCCAAGACGTAGCAGTAGAAAGGCTGCAGAAAAAGTCAGGAACCCAGAGGAAGGGGGCAAAGGAGGTGAGGGAGTTGGGGAAAAAGCGCAGTCGAAAGCTGACGACAGAACATTGCCAGAGAGCAGGAAAGGATGTGAAAGGAGAACATTTTAGAGAAGAAAAAAATATTCCATCGCTGTCAGGATTTGAAACCGGGACCTATTGAATGAGAGGCGAACACCCCAACATCTAGACAACGAGAGCCCCTGTGTGTGTATGTACATGTATGTGTGTGTGTGTGTGTTAGTGTGTGTGTGTGTGTGTGTGTGTGTGTGTGTGTGTGTGTGCGCGCGCGCGCGTTTGTGGTTTGTTACTGAGGGAGGAGGGTTGGGGGAGGGGGGGGTATTTTTTAAACACCACGATCCAGACAGAGAGGGCATAGATTAAGAAGAAAAGGGTTTTTCCCCTTGGATTTTTATTTAATTTTGTTTCATAGTTACGGCGTAACCAAAACTCCCCGCTGGAAACCTCTCTCTAAGTCCTAACTGTCACACTTTAGGACAAAGGTTTTGAGAATCCGATTGAGTTGGGGTAAATAAAAGCGAGTTTGGGGAAGGGGGGGGGGAGGCTGGGGGGATCCGTGATTCTTTTTGTTTTTCATGGAATGTGTTCGATGTTGCACAAAGAAAAAAACCGACTCCAGTCTAATTACAATAATAGCAATATTATATTCCTCTCGAGTGAAATGGTACATTTTCATAAAAGATTATGACATAATTATGTTCATGTGCGGTACTAAAATGTGTGCCTTCCCATGTACACTCGATTTTCAACGCGTCCGCACAGTAGTTTGAAGTTGGTTGATCTCAACGCATTTTGGTGGCATCCATTTGGAAGAAAACAATGGGTGAGTGTTGGGCTGGTATCGAACACACCAACGATGCGTGAATTAACACAGTATATAAAAAGTACAAAGACTCCTATTCTCTCTCTTTCTCCCTTTCTTTCTCTCTCTCTTTTTCTTTCTTTCTTTCTTTCGTTCTCTCTCTCTCTCTCTCTCTCTCTCTCTCTCTCTCTCTCTCTCTCTCTCTCTCTCTCTCTCTCTCTCTCTCTCTCCACAACTAGCTGAGTTGTTATGAAAGCACTACACCCAGATATACAGGGTGTCCCAAACTCGATGACCGCCAAAAAAGTTCAATAAAACAAAAACGAGTTAACATTCAGCACGTACCTATATAAAGGAACAATCCGGACAGACAGTTACACAATGTATTACTTGAAAAGGAAATCCCCTTTAGAACTGCTAGCTTTACATACAAAAGATACTCCACATGGCCCCTATGACTTGCAAGTCATTTTTGTATTCTGACAAAAAATGTTGTTGGCATTCTCACACTGCTGCGGTATGGTAGCACTCACAAGCTCTATGACTCTATTTCTCAGTTCCTGAAATGTTTGGATTTGACGCACTATTAGTTAACCACAAAGAACAAAAGTAAAAAAACAAACCGAGTTCTAAGTTGTGGTGTGTGGAGTTATGGGTGCTCTGCCAAGCGACTGATGACAGGATCTCCAAAATGCACCTTCAGCCAGGTCAAAACACATTTAGCAGTGTGGTGGGTTGCCCCATAATGCATCAACCATTGCCTCAGAACCTCAGAACCACCCCATAAAACACCAAAACTGATTGGACAAATTCAAAATCTATGTAATGACCATTTCTATGCCCCCGTCTTCATCACAGAACTAAAACCGCCCCATGACACCTTAAGAGCTTAAAACTACTCACTATATTGGGTTTTTTAATTGTACAAGTCTATCTCATTCTCGTCATCTGGGGTT
>NW_004797411.1:456002-462919 GCF_000002075.1 Aplysia californica
ATATTATCGTTGTTTTCTTTACCTTAATTTAAGAAACAGAATAGAAAAAACCCGCCAGATGTCACGAAAAAATGCCTATTTTCTAATTTTAATGCTGGTGCAGTGAACACTGATTAGGGCGCCACATTTTATTTTCGTAACTTGACCTACCGAAGCTTATCTTATCGATTTTAAGACCATCAAGCGGTCTTTAACGTTCACAACTTGCACACGGGACCTCCGAGGTTTTTTGCCCTTATCCGAAAAGGCTGGGTGTTCGATCTTACTTAACTTAATATCAGGGATGTGGCTGAAAGACAGCAGTAGGAAGGAGCCAATAAGTAGCAGTAGAAAGGTAGCAGAAAGAGCAGCTCAAAGGAGGGGGCACAAAAAAAAGTGGGGGGCAGAAAGTAGAGACGAAAACAGACGACAGAACATGGTTAGAAGGTGCGAAAGGAGGTGAAAGGAGAGTAATATCTTAGAGTAGAACATTTTCCGTCGCTGTCAGGTTTTGAACCTGGTAGGACCTATTCAATGAGAGACGAACATCCTACCTCTGTGCAGCAGATAGGCGTTGGTGTCCTTACACGTTTGATAACTGGTTTGTGTGTGAGGTTATTATTATTAGTAGTTTTATTACTATTACTAATATGTCTTTCATTGTTGTTGTTGTTATTATTATTATTATTATAATTATTATTAATATTATCTATTATTCTTTTTTTTTGGTGTGTTTTTTGTTTTGTTTTACTTTTTGGTTGGTTTTTGGTGTGGGGGGGGGGGGGGGGGTGGTCCTAAAACAGGGACATTAGGTCCGATCATATCATTTTCCGGTTTGAACCATGAAGGTTAATAGCACTTCCACATTCAAGAAAGAAATGTAGATGGAACCTTTTGAAAAAATGCTGAAAACCTTGTCCTCATGCTTTTGTTAACTTAAAAACTTGAATACACACGGAATACTGGGTTGTCACGTAGTGTTTTGTATTTATATACCATTTTACTAACTTCAAAAGATATTTGAACCCGTCATACGCCATATTTTAGGGGAAGTTTTAGTCTAGCCTGCAAATCTACCCAGTAACTAATACTGAGTGAAGCTCACGTGAGTGGATAATACAGGTCAAAACTGAAAAGGTATTCTTGATTTTGTCAGAGGAGGTAAAAATATTAGGTTCGGTTAAACAAGGGAAGTAACTTTTATTATTTTTAGTTGTTATCGATCCAGTTATTATTTCCACAAAAGTAATAAACCAAGTGTGTTATATTTGGTTAATGCCTATTTCACGGCGTCACTTTTCGCCCGATTCTTTTACTTTTAGTTAGCGTAACTCAGAAGCCTTCCGGCTCGGGGTCATTGGGTTAATGAGCCCTGAAGCGACTTTGTCGGTTTCGGTTAAGAAGTTCGCATTTTTGTCTACGGTTGAAACGATATAACGTCTTCCCCATCCCACACAGCAAACCATTACTCTGATGTACTAAAAGATCAATGTCTTGAAATTTATTCTGCGTTAGAACGGTTAATTTCTGTGCCTTTTTTTTTTGTTCGAGACAAGTGTTTGTAGAGTACCCGATTTGTCTTATTTTAGTTACAAACTTATGAATAAATGATTGTTTATTTAAAAACGGCACTACGATTCTCTCCAAAAACCATGTTAAATTGACTACGAATATCATGTCAGTTATACCAAGAAAAATCTTAGATCTCCACAAGTAGTAATAGTCAAGTTATTAAAGAAGAAAGATGCACATCTGCATTTTTAAACTAAAGACACTCAGCGTCAGCTCTTGATTTACCATTAAACAAGAGAAAGTTACTCTGCGTTTGTTCGTGAATTATGCTGTGTCTGTGCAGCCTGCATACAACTAAGAAAGGTACATAATGCATTTTTTTCAAAACACAAAACGGTGTAAATGCATAGAGGATACAAATAATGACAGCTAACACAGTCGTTCTTAGTTTTTGTGTCGGAATTATGAGCGGGACTTTTGAATGTAAAGAAGTCAGAACATTGTCAGTTTTTGCAAATAGTCATAGAAACGAAAATAACAGCTGGAATAGTCCGGTGCTGATTCAGTGTCACTGGAAAACTGGAAATTATTCTCACAACCCAATTACGAGAAGGCATTCCTGTTATCCAGTCAACTTACAAAACTTTGCGTTGTAAAGTAATGAATTTCTGGAATGTAACAGATACAGTTAGTGTATTGCATTGTAGGTGTTTTCTGGCACTAAAAATCGATTTGTATTTTTTCATAGAGAGACATCTGAGTACTTTTTACATACATTCGGGAAAATATGTAAATATTCACGATTATATTAGACAGATAAAGTTGTATTTTGAGGAATTACTTCATAGCGAATTGAGCGCCAGATGTTTTTTTGGGTTTTTTTCATTCGCACTTGTCCAAAAAATGTACTATTTAGCATTGCCGACTTCAGCGAGTCTAACGAAATAACCAGACAAGTTACAATGTCCGTTGTCTTTAGAGTCCCAAGAGCAGAAATGTGTGCTTTGGGTGCATTTAATGATAATTACTATACATACAAGGATAAAGGTGTGGAGAAACAAAACAAAAAAAAGACACATGACTGACCCCTTACACAATCTATACTAGATATTTTTCACAGAGAACTCAACATCAATGATCAAATTTGTGTCATTTTACAAGTGGGAATCAATCTGGGTTGAACGTCAAAAACATTCAGAAAGGAATAAATACATGTGTAAGGTCTGTTCCAATAAAAGCTTGAAATTAAAGTTGTTGGTACAACTTCTCTCTCTTGCGTCATTTCACGTTCTCAGCTGACAACAGATCCTGTAGTTTTATAGAATGTGAAACGTGTAGACTGAAAAACTGTGCCTTAGCTAGATGGAAGGACTATTTGTGATAAATATACATGGAAGTTGTGAAAGAGAGCGAAAATTCAAAAGTGATGAAATGAAATTTGTCAAGACAGTGGGAAAAAACATTTTCAAAGCATGGGTCATATTATGGAAAGCTGAATTCATATGAAAGTTCATAAGTCCAGCTTTGAACGCTGTAAGTGTATTGATTAGCCACTGTTCTGGTCCAGCATCCGTTAATTAAACGTAGGTTGATTTTTTTTACTATCCGTATGGCTTGGGGTTCCTCCTAATAATATAATATGCTTCCTGTCCGTTACCGTATTTTCCAATCTGTTACCTCAACTTCTTTTTCGTGACCAATTTTTCTTTCGGTTACCAACACTTTAAAGGGTTGTAAAATGGGAATCGTTAATACAACGCCATTACTTGTGGCTTCCAGCACAAGCCCATGCCAATCACTGTCGATATATTTTGTGGCTTAATGCATTTATCTGGTTTTGTTTCTAAATTATGAAACAGAATTGTAAATAAATTACGACTGTTTTCGTTTCCCGGTCCTACTATAGTGGAATATGAACCTTAAGCTTAATATAAACAACGTGTTTGTATGACACATAGCCCCAGTGATTGACCTTATTAAACAATTAAACTTTAAAAAAATGCATGTTTTGTACATAGTTTCCAATCAACGGTGTATGTTAAGTTGGTAAAGGAAAAAAAAACGTTCTTTAGCATAGATAACGATCTGTATGTTCACTGTTGTTCAGAATTAAGCTTCAATATTTTAAACCAGAGAGGCGAAGGTATGCCAAATTCATCATACAAAAATTGGGTGATAACAAAACAACTTTATTTTCTTTTTAAAAGAGCTATGCCAAATTTCTACAATGTTCTGAAAAGTCCCAGATGCGCAGCACAACCTGATATAAGACACCGACACATTTAAACTCTCGAAACGATTCAGGTTCAAGGCTTGAAAACGCTGTCAAAAGTGTTGAATTCAAGTATCCTTCGCAGTATTCAACTCGCCCAAAGGCAAGCCAAAAATAGAAGAAAATACAAATGTTTTTAGATTGAATGCAACTGTGGCATTGGTTCAAACCTCACAGTTTCCAGAACGCAAGGAGAGATTCGCAGAATATTCAGTAGTTTCTTCTCCCTCGCACTTATTTTTTTTCTGTTTAATTCTTCTAAAGACAAGGCTGGGGGAATATGGGTGGGGGGGGGGGTAGGAGGGGGGAGGCGTCGTTTACTGGCGTTCCATAACTTCACCTTTCTTCCCTCGGAGTAACGTGTTCAAACTATTCCATAAGTCGTGATCAGAGGCAGATATAATAATAGCAGTCAGATAACAAACATGCCCACAGGCTTTATTCACATTTAAGTCCAATTTTTACATCTTATATTTTTATCTAATATTAGCAGATCAACTTGAAAAGTCTAACAATAATTGTCCTCTCCGATTAAAAAGAAACATATGAGAGTCAGCGTGGTGGAATCAGGCTCTCGTCAATTTTGGGGCATGTAGAATTATTGGTGTCATCTTAAAGCTTGTTCACTTGTCTTTATTTCAATGAAAAAAATATCCATTGATCTCGAATACAAGTCGATATATTTGCGAATGAAGGGGGTGGGGTCACTATTTTCAGAGGTAAAAATTAGTGAGAAAATGGCCACCAAAAATTAGTTATTTCCTTAGCTTAAGAGTCTGTGGTAACTAAAAATGTACATTTTTTGTGCCTTTAATCAACGTTTTCACGAAAAATCCACTCAGAAATGAGTTCTTTAATGGGCATGAAAGGTGTTGAGCCCCCCCCCCAAAAAAAAAAAAATTGATAAAAATAAACAAACCTGCAGAAAAATGCAAGTTTCCCCTTTTGGTTTTTTTTGGGGGGGGGCCGGGTTTCCCCCCCCCCCCTTTGCCTTTTTGGAAAAAAATTTCCCCCCCCCGGCAAAAAAAAACCGGTTTAAAAGGGTCCCCCTAGTTCGGGGTTTCCCCTTTTTTTTTTTTCAGGGAAGGCCCCCCCGAAAAACGGGGCAAACCCCCGCCATGGAAAACGTTTTTATTTTTTGCCCCCCCAAGCTGAGGGGGCCCCCCCCCCACCCCCCCCCCCCCCCCCCACACTCACACACACCCGTTAACATAACGAGAAAAGAGGAATTGAGAATACGTTCGAAAAAAAACAACAAATTAATATAACAGCAGCATAATTAGGATAGAACTTTTTATTTTCGTAAACAATTCAAGGGGTAAATTCCAATAGAAGAAGAAGAAGAAGAAGAAGAAGAAGAAGAAGAAGAAGAAGAAGAAGAAGAAGAAGAAGAAGAAGAAGAAGAAGAAGAAGAAGAAGAAGAAGAAGAAGAAGAAGAAGGAGCTTTCGTTCTCTTTCAAATCCCCCTTCTCCCCCCCCCCCCTCTCTCTCTCTCTCTCTCTCACGCACACGCACACACACACACACACACACACACACACAGACACACAGACACACACGCACACACACACACACACACTCTCTCTCTCTCTCTCTCTCTCTCTCTCTCTCTCTCTCTTTCTCCCCTCTGTTCACATAATATGCCACCGACCGCATTCTACGATCCTTGCCAGCATCGCCCCTAATTGAATTTAAACAGCTAAAACAGTCCGGTCAAAAATACCTCACGGCACAGACTAGGGAAAAAAAAAGTAACGAAAAAAAACCCTAAAAAAGAAAAGTAAACTCCCGCGCTGGTCAGATTATGATCTTAAGGTAGGATGACGTCACACAGAAACCGTCCAATGGGGCAGCAGCCAGGCCTGCATAAAGCTGTCGGGCCGGGCAGTTATAAGTGTCACGGGGCTGTCTTAACTGTCACTCGGACAAAATGATGTCGTAGGACGCAGGATCCTAGGAGTAGGCGCTGGCGTAGCCCCCTCAAGTTTTGGATACCCATCACTCGCCTCAGAGGTCGTTCGTTCTTCTGTCGTAGGCTCGCTAGCTAGCGGGTCTAGTTTACTCGAATCTGTTTTGACGACCGACACCGCGTGTGTGTGTGCGTGTGTGTGTCCGGGTTGGTTTCAGGTATAATAGGAGAGAGCAGTGGAGGTAAGAACGAGTTGGGAGCGTCACACGCAGCAGCAGCGGTGGTGGTGGAGGGACCAGGGACAGGCTGACAGACTGACTCTTCCCTCAGACGTTTTCGTGTGTGTGTATGTATGTGTGTGCGTCGGTGACGTACGTTCTCTGCGGGGAGGCGTCGTTTACTGGCGTTCCATAACTTCACCTTTCTTCCCTCGGAGTAACGTGTTCAAACTATTCCATAAGTCGTGATCAGCGGCAGATATAATAATAGCAGTCAGATAACAAACATGCCCACAGGCTTTATTCACATTTAAGTCCAATTTTTACATCTTATATTTTTATCTAATATTAGCAGATCAACTTGAAAAGTCTAACAATAATTGTCCTCTCCGATTAAAAAGAAACATATGAGAGTCAGCGTGGTGGAATCAGGCTCTCGTCAATTTTGGGGCATGTAGAATTATTGGTGTCATCTTAAAGCTTGTTCACTTGTCTTTATTTCAATGAAAAAAATATCCATTGATCTCGAATACAAGTCGATATATTTGCGAATGAAGGGGGTGGGGTCACTATTTTCAGAGGTAAAAATTAGTGAGAAAATGGCCACCAAAAATTAGTTATTTCCTTAGCTTAAGAGTCTGTGGTAACTAAAAATGTACATTTTTTGTGCCTTTAATCAACGTTTTCACGAAAAATCCACTCAGAAATGAGTTCTTTAATGGGCATGAAAGGTGTTGAGCCCCCCCCCCAAAAAAAAAAAAATTGATAAAAATAAACAAACCTGCAGAAAAATGCAAGTTTCTTCAGTTTGATTATTTTGACGAGAGCCTGATTCCACCACGCTGCTTCGCATATTTGAAACTAATTTACACACACTGGCATAAAATAAACTGATTAAAAGAGTACCACTAGATCGACGATTACCCTGTTTTGTTTTTCATGGAATGACCCCTCGAATAACAGGGACAAACACTGACATTGAAAACGTTTGATATTTATGTCCACGCAAGCTTGAGAGCCCCCCCCA
>NW_004797411.1:463019-465449 GCF_000002075.1 Aplysia californica
ACTCTTCCCTCAGACGTTTTCGTGTGTGTGTATGTATGTGTGTGCGTCGGTGACGTACGTTCTCTGCGCCCACCGCCCAGGCGTTTTCGTTTGCGTATTTATTGCTTCTCTCCATCTTTCCCTCTCTCTCTCTCTCTCTCTCTCTCTCTCTCTCTCTCTCTCTCTCACTCTTTTTCAGGCGCTAATCCTTGAGAGCATAAGGACAGCGCATATGGACAAGATTGTGTTTTGTGCGAGATTGGATTTAACACTATTTGAACTCCAAAGTTGGTGACTTTCATAGAATTTCATGGAAGTGTACAGTGATATACGGATAATATGTTAGAGTAACACCATCTTTCTCGAACTGTAAGTAGGATTTTCTCCATTGAATAAAAAATCAAAATCAAAATCAAAATCTCACCTTTCTCTCTCTCTCTCTCTCTCTCTCTCTCTCTCTCTCTCTCCCTCTCTCTCTCTCCCTCTATCTCTCTCTTTCTCTCTCTCTCCCCCCTCTCTCTATCGCTCTCTCTCTATCTATCTATCTCTTTCTCTCTCTCTCCCTCTCTCTCTTTCCCTTTCTCTCTCTCTATCTATGTATCTATCTTTCGGCATATTATATATATATATATATATATATATATATATATATATATATATATACCGTCAGGGGGGCTCTCGGGGTCTAGAGGTTAAGGTGTTCGCCTCTCATTCCATAGGTTCTGGCTTCGAATCCGGATAGCGACGGGGAATTTTCCTCACTAATTGTTTTTTCCCTTTCACATCTTTTACTGTTCTCTAACAATGTTCTATCGTCTGCTTGCTGCCCCTACACTGTCACACACACACACACACACACACACACACACACACACACACACACACACACACACACACACACACACACACACACACACACACACTCACTCACTCGCACACACACACACACACGCGCGCGCGTGCACACACACACACACACACACACACACACACGCACACACACACACTCTCACACGCACGCATACACACACACTTCTTGTCGTTTCTGTATACTTTTTCATCTTCCCTGAACTAGATTTAATTTTCTTGGACGTATCTATCGTCAAACGTCACTAAAATGTACATGTATTGTGATTTGCATGCGACTTGTTTTGTTTGTTCCAACATGAATGTTTTTTTATCTGACTGTTCTGAATTGTTCCATTTTGATTGCTTGATATCTTAGGTGATTGGTAACTTGTTACATCGTTAATTGTAGGTTAAGTTGTGCGCCAACTAATTTTTTAAGAACTTGGTTGAAAGACCAATATATCGAGAACTGTATGTGCATTAATTCTCTGTTTGAATGACTGAGAAAACTTTGAATTGATTAGTTCTCTCCATCTTTCCCTCTCTCTCTCACTCTTTTTCAGGCGCTAAGCCTTGAGAGCATAAGAACAGCGCATATGGACAAGATATGTTATTATATGTTATTAATTCAGTCTCGTTTTATGGAATGACAGAAAACTACAAGAGATAAAAAAAGAATGAGTTTGTTTTCTTTTTCTTGGAATATTTTGGAATTAGATAAGCGAATCACTAGATGCCTAACACAAAGATTAGATAGTCCACGAGTAAAACTTTCACTAAATTCTCTCCAGTGTAAGTTATTGGGTGTTCGCTGAATAGTATCAGGTATTATAAAAGAAAGGACCCATTTAAAAGGCAATAACTCACCATCTTTAAACCAATTTCAACCAAACTTTAAAGAAATAACATTCAACTAGGAAGAAGTTACATTTCTTAGTATGAAAGAAATCAACAGACTTGTTTTAAAAAAATCAAGATTTTACAATTTCCTCCAAAATTGAGTGAAACGCAAAACTTTGCAGTTTCTTAAAAATCAACCTTTTTTTCTATTTCAAATAGTCGCTGTTTGTGAATAGAAGAGCAAATTTATACAACATTGATATTGTCAATTTTTTTCTGGGATTTCCAGATGTTGGCTTTTTTTCTCAATAAAAGCTCCAGTACGCCACCCAAAAAAATTGAATAACCCTGTGTCATGTTTCTGGGTTGCTTATTTGGACATTGAGTTTCAATTATCTATTAGTTTGTGAACTATTTTTGTAAACCGTGTCTGTCCAAAAACCCAAAAGTTATGAAGAGGCTGAAGTTGGAAGTTTATAACCTAATAGAACTGAAAAGGGCGTTAAACTCACTCATTTATTTATTTACGAGAGTTCTTCTACTTCTGATTGTTCTGCCCCCCCCCCCCCTCCCGCAGGTCAACAGCGTGATACAGTAAGCCAGGACTATTACCCTGGATGTCTGCCGGGATTCGCCATGCCCTCCGCTAGCCCCATGTATACGGTACGTTCAGAAAGATAATAATATGGGGTGTTTGTTTTGTTGTTTGTTTGTTACTCGTAATAATATTACTTATATTAATATTATATAATATGATATATT
>NW_004797411.1:466492-470101 GCF_000002075.1 Aplysia californica
ACACACACACACACACACACACACTCTCTCTCTCTCTCTCTCTAATTCTCTCTCTCTCTCTCGATGCTATCTATCTATCTATCTATCTATCTATTTATCTATCTCTTTCCAGTTTTCCAGTGAGTTCACAGAGGCTGCCACAGCGTCTATGCTGCACCAGGACACAAGAACCAAATTCCAGCAGACCGGATCGGAAGATCTACCAGCTTTGACTCTCCAGGTCCTTTCAGAAGGTGACAGCAACAATAACAACAGAAACATCGACGGCATCAGCAACAACAACAGCTGCAGCAACAACAGTAGTCCCATGCACTGCAATAGTGGTGGGGGCAGAGTAGATGGTGGGGGTTGCGCAGTAGACAGCAACACAATACCTTACAATCCGTTCAAGTGCCTGAGCGCTATGGCCGAGCAGACCTTCGAATCCCCTCACAGCCTAACGACGCTCAAGTGCTGCAGTGCCTCCCCACCAGTCCTTTTGAATAATGGAACTCTGAATTCTTCGATAAGACAAGGAAGTAACGTCGTTGCGGTTGATAATAAAGGAAATAATAGCAACAACAATAACCCACAAAGAGTAAGAAGAGGAGGAGGAGGAGGGGAAAGAGGAGGAAGAGGGGGAGAAAGTGGAGGTGGGAGGAGGATAGGAGTGAACACGCCCATCACAACAAACACCAACGCATCCTCCTCCCTGTCCTCCTCCCTTCATGCTCATCATAACAGCCATCGCCAATATGACCAGCAACAACAGCCTCACCTTCTCCAGCAATATCAGCCTTGTGATGCTACAAACAATGCGAAGAGATTATCATTTTTCTCTTCGTCCTCACCCTCGCCCTCACTTTTATCGTCGCCTGGGTCGTCTTCTTCATCACCATCGTTATCTCCATCGTCGTCTTCTGCGTCTTGCTGCTTGTACGCACCCGACACAAACCAACAGGCTCCGTCTGGCTGTTACTCTGACTTCTTAAACACTGACCACCCTTCTGAATATTATTCCAAAACGCAACAGCACCCAAATGAGACCTCACGAGTGAACGAATTTGCCTCGGCTGTAAATAACTCCGAAAGCCCATTTTCGCCATGCGCATCTCCCTGCAGCGGCAGCAATAATAATAGTAATAATAATAACAATAATAGTTATAACAATGACAGCCATAAGAACAATAATGAAAATACCAACAACAATAGCAGCAACAGTCATTTTTTCGACAAATCTCCTGTGGAGGAGGATATGAAAGTCGTGGGTAGTAAAAAGGACTTTTCGCTGTGTGCCGTGTCCGATCAAGCTCTAGAAGGTAAGCCGCATTTTTTTTTTGGGGGGGGGGGGGAGGGGGGGATTCGTTTTTTAATTTGATTCTTTGTTTGTTGTAGTTGTTTTGTTTTATTTTTTTGTTGGTGGTTTGTTGTTGTTGGTGTTTTTTGTGTTGCTTTTTTAGGGGGGGAGGGTTGTTACTGAAAGACGATAGCATTCTGTGCACTTCGTAAACTCAACTCTATCTTCTTGTCTTTGTCTCTCTCTCTCTCTCTCTCTCTCTCTCTCTCTGTGTGTGTGTGTGTGTGTGTGTGTGTGTGTGTGTGTGTGTGTATGTGTGTCTATCTCTCTCTTCCCCCCACCTCTCTCTCTCTCACTCTCTCTCTCTCTCTCTCTCTCTCTCTCTCTCTCTCTCTCTCTCTCTCTCTCTCTCTCTCTCTCTCTCTCTCTCTCTCACTCTTTCTCTCTTTCTTATTCTCTGTCTCTGTTCGTCAGTCTGTCTGTCCGTCTGCCTCCTTCTCTGTCTCTCTGTCTCTCTCTCTTTGTCTCTGTCTCTGTCTCTCTCTCCTACTCACTTTTGTTTTATGCCTCCTCTGTTTTCATAGATACACATTAATGTGTCTCTACGTAATTATTTTTTTTCTTACAAAGAATGCTTGAACTGACGTCTTTGGAATAGTGCTTAAGCGTTTCGAAATCGGACGTAAGAGATCCGAATTCTCTGTTTCGATTTACTTTCGCTTGCAAAATCGAATCGTGTCTACTAATCGGTCTATATTGAGTCCATACGGGCGCAAAACACCCAACTGTTTAAAGGCCTAGAACTACCTGTATTACTGAGTTCTTACGATTTTAACAAATCTGAATCCAGTCCATTGCCAGAAAAAAACGTACAGCTGTAATTATTGTTTAATACATCCAAACATTCAGTTTTTGCATTACCTTAATAGTGAGTAATGATATTTCAAAACCCGCTAAATGGAGTTTCCTAAGATGTCTAATAGAAAGCAGCGTTTTATTACTTTAAAGCTTTTAAATCTGTGTGGAGAGAAATATAACTTATATATATGACAGTATTTTTAAATTAGTTTATTCTCTATGCAACAGACTGCAACACGCCGTGCTAAACCTGAAAAGCAGCAGAATAAAAAACTGAAAATTCGAAACGATAGTGCAAGAGTACCCCAATGTGTGTGCCTTTATTCACCTTCTGGAAGTATGCAAAAAATGGTAATGGTGAAATCAATGAAATAAATAGAACTTTACAGTTTGAAAAAAAAAATTCTTTAATCTTACCCTTTATAACTTTATACTAATATGGTTGTTGTTTTTAAAGCTATTTCAAGACACGATTTTCACTCGTTTTCGTCCCACATTTGCAATAAAATGTAACTGATTGCCGTTCGAGACCCATAATCGAACTCTGCTCTGTCTTCCTCTCTCGGTCTTTAAAAAAAATTATGCCAATCGTAACAAGGGAGTGAATGTTTGTGTCAAGTGACTTGTGTCTTCCGAAACAATCAACAATAATTCATATAAGGATTGTTTGTTATGGGCTTATCATTTTCTGCTAAACTCTAACTATACCAATTCCGTACCAGAAAAAAATATCCCTTTGACATTCACACGTTCCTTGATTCGAAACGTATTTTGTCATTTGTCTCTCGTTCAGTCTGAAGAAAGGGGACGAAATCAGTTAGTTAAACGAAAATGTAGGAGGACCAGGGGTAAAAGCTGACTTGTTTGGCAGGGTAATCAAAGTGAAACGGGACCAGATATGGCCTGGAGATATCACACAAGAATCTTACTCGAGACGGCGACTCTGGGTTGTGAATGAAAACAAATCCTGAATTCACATTGTATGTTCAACCGCCAAAATAATCGGGAAAGTATCTTATTAAATATTAATTCCAACTACAATTAAATTTAACTTAAGATGTGAATGCACAAACACAAAGCAAAGAATGTATATATGTTATAGATCTACCCGTGAGTCTAAGTCTTTGGTAGAACATGACAATTATCCTTTTTTTAAATTTCACATTTGGCTGTTTTTTGTGTAGCCTTTCGCGACCAGGAGGCGATGTCATAATCGAGGTCGGGTTATATATTATAGGATGGTAAAAAGTCGAGGAAAAAAAGCAAGCACTTGCAACAGTCAAGAGATTGTTAGGAGTTAGTTCCCCTCACATGTGTGAGGTAGACTCGACCAGTGTAATAGTTAGCTTACATAATCAGAGTTTGTGATTGCTTTTAACTGTGGCACCAAAGTGGTGAACAGGGTATTTGTGGCAATGAAACAGTTTTGACTGCTATGCACATGTTCCCTTCAACTCTATTGGTAGACTCTTCCA
>NW_004797411.1:472853-480353 GCF_000002075.1 Aplysia californica
GGTGGTGGTGGTGGTGGTAGTTCCGATGCTGTTTTTGTTGTTGTTAATGGGGGGTCGTGGTAGTGGTAGTAGTTGTGATGATGGTGGTGGTGGGGTTATTGTTGATAATGATGGTGGTAGTGTTAATGTTGTTGGTGGTAGTGAAGGTGTTATTGTTGCTTTTTAAAAATTAAATGTGGTTTTTTTGTCTTATATTTGCTTTTTTCCCTGTTTTGTTTTGTTTTGTTTTTTTGTTTTTTTTGTGTTTTGCTTGTTTTCCGTTCTTTTGTTTTTATTCTTGGAAATCTAATTCTCCATGACTACAAACAGAGCAGGTTGACGTCTCCTGAGGAAGGTGAAGTTTTTAACCATCAATGTCAGTGATCCCAGTGCAGGAGTCGGAAAACGTTTCTATGTATGCAAGGGAAATAAGAAAATAAACTATACTTTTTACAAAGTCAATGTTATAGTTATGTACCCTTTTTGGAAACGTGGTATCTTGTCCAAATGATGTCCTTTCCTTTGCAACTTCAGAACAATACCAGAACGACTATGGAATGTATCCAGTCCAATATCCACAATCCATGCCAATCCATCATGCCACTAGTGGGTTCCACCCTCCGTCCTATCCAGCGCAGCTGCCGCGGAGACGCCCAGGGAGACCAAGGGTGAAAGGAATTTTGGAAGAAGGAAGGACGGCTAAGGAGAAGAAAGGTATTTTGACAAACATTGCCAGATGTTTCCTCTCCCCACTGTTTCTCTCTATCTATCTGTATCTGTGACTTTCTGTCTCTCCTCTCATCTCTGTTTTATTGTACACCCATCACTAGACCCCCCCCCCCAATTTCATGCACACCTTTATTATATTAGCCCAACATCCAAATAAGCAATTTTTACACATAAAAATGGGATTTTTAAAAGACTATATTGAGCAAAAGTTGAAATTTCATTTTAACCTCTTCACTGCTGAGTAGACATGTGTTCTGGCTTGTATTCTCATATTGTTTAATCTGGTTGACAAAAGAAGTTTTAGTTGGTATAGTTACCGTTTGTGGTTTTTGCTTATTCTGAAACAATTCTCTGTGTTAAAATATTCCAAGAATTAACATTTTATCATGTCGGTACAGATGTTGATGGAAATTTTTCAGCAGTGAAGGGGTTAAATACTCTTTGTTTATTACTGTTTTAGCTTTACGACTGGTAAATCTCTTCGGTGTTTTCAAAACCTTCTTTCTGAGAAGAAAAAAAAACTACAGCCTCAGTCAAGGATAAGAATTTTATAGTTATCCTTTTGCTCTCAATTTAAAAAAAACCCAACACCCTCCCCTCGATCTATTTAAGCACCATTTCTGTTCGCAGTAAAGACAAAAGTTCACCCTGCCGAGCTGATTGTACGCCATTTCTGTTCTCAGTAAAGACAAATGTTCACCCTGCCGAGCTGACTTTACGCCATTTCAGTTCTCAGTAAAGACAAATGTTCACCCTGCCGAGCTGATTTTACGCCATTTCAGTTCGCAGTAAAGACAAATGTTCACCCTGCCGAGCTGATTTTACGCCATTTCTGTTCGCAGTAAAAAGCCAGCACTTGTGGGAGTTTATCTACGAGACGTTGATGAACCCGCTGTACAACCCGCAGTATCTGCGCTGGGAGAACCAGAGAGACGGGGTGTTTAGGTTCATGCAGTCCGAGGCTGTTGCACAGCTGTGGGGGAGCAGAAAGAATAATGAAAACATGACGTATGAGAAACTCAGTCGGGCAATGAGGTGAGAGGTAGTCATAAACTATGACAAATCTATAGATCTCAAGTAGTGGAAACTATATATGCGCTTTACAAGAGTATGCCCTTTCTTGGGCGTATACCCCCCTTATCCTCGGACAGGGGAAGAGAGAGAGAGAGAGAGAGAGAGAGAGAGAGAGAGAGAGAGAGAGAGAGAGAGAGAGAGAGAGAGAGAGAGAGAAAATGAGAGAAAGATATATATTAAATATATCGCGCGGGAAACATTTTCATTTGGTAGGAATTTTTGAATTTTTGCCCGGTTGGCGGCCGAAGCCTTCTCTTATCGATTTTAAACCACCAAGAGATCTTTAACGTGGGCAACTTACACACGGGACCTCCGAGATTTTTCGCCTTTGTCCGAGAAAGCTAGGTGTAGATCTTTCGTACCAGAAGATCTGGGCTGTGGCTGAAAGACAGCAGTAAGACTGAGCCAAGTAGAAGCAGAAGAAAGGCTGTAGAAAGAGTCAGGAGCCCAGAGGAAAAGGGGGGGGGGCAAAGGAGGTGATGGGTCCGGGAAGAAGGTGGAGACGAAAACAGACGACAGAACATTGCTAGAGAGGGGAAAGGGGAAAATTTTACAGAAGAAAATGTTTCCATCTTTACCCGGATTCGAACCAGGAACCTTTGAACGAGAGCCCCCCCCCCCCCCCCCTGGCCTATACTTATGTATAATATACATAACATTATGAATAAAGAGAGATATTATATATATTTCATATTCTCCACCTAAGATCCTGGTGCTCGGGAGCAAGGTAAAAGCGGGTCTTAGACGACCGGGATCTTAGCCGGCGCACAAAGGGAACAATCAACGATGACCCATGTATAGGTCCACAACTGATTAAATGATTTCCCTTTACTCTAAAATGAACTGAAGTCACCCCTGTGTGGGTTTATAACATATAACGAGCCAAGAGTGGTCAACCATGCTTTTTTCATTTATAACCCCATTGTAAGTCTCAAGATCTACACTTATTTAGTTGCCCCTCCCCTTAAATGTATAGCTTTTCATCTCTGACTGAGATCTCTCGCCTTGGTCGTTACTCACCATTACTTTGTGACCACACATATTAAAATTCAGTCTGTCTCGCAAATTCGCGAGTTAAGAAAACTGCTGCAATGGTCAGGGAAGAGTTCACAGTTCGATGTTTTATGTTATATACGTGTGTGTGGGGGGGGGGGGGGGTATATTTTATGTTTATACATGCACACTCTTTCCTCTTGTCTCTCTTTAGATATATTCCAGTGCTTTTCTCTGTTTCCGTTTTTCTGTTTCTGTCTGTCTGTCTGTCTGTCTGTCTGTCTGTCTGTCTGTCTGTCTGTCTGTCTGTCTGTCTGTCTGTCTGTCTGTCTGTCTGTCTGTCTGTCTGTCTGTCTGTCTCTCTCTCTCTCTCTCTCTCTCTCTCTCTCTCCCCCCCCCCTCTCTCTCTCTCTCTCTCTCTCTATTTTTTATTTTATATATATATATTATTATATTATATATAATATTATGTATATGTACATGTTTATAGAAAGAAGTGTTTGATAGAGACAGAACAGCAGAACGAGAAAAAAGGAGAGAGAAAGAGAGAGAGAGAGAGTTAGAGCGAGAGAGAGGGGAGAGAGAGAGAGAGAGAGAGAGAGAGAGAGAGAGAGAGAGAGAGAGAGAGAGAGAGAGAGAGAGAGAGAGAGAGAGAGAGAGAGAGAGAGAGAGAGAGAGAGAGAGAGAGAGAGAGAGAGAGAAAGAGAAATAGATAGAAACAGAGACACAGATAGAAACAGAAACAGATAGAAACAGATAAAGTGAAACAGAATTGTACTGGAAGATATCCGAAGAGAGCCAAGAGGAAAGAGTGTTAATAACAGTAACATACACATTTATAAGCACGCAGACAGACATTTCAAAAGTAATGACAATCTATCCTTTTTTTACCCAACAGGCACTACTACAAACGCGGTATCCTGGAGCGTGTTGAAGGACGAAGACTTGTCTATAAGTTCTCTTTAAAAGCGATGGACAAAGTAAGAGAGAAAAGAAGCAATTCTTCTTCCTAATGCTGAATCTTCATCTCTTTGTGCAAATCTTTTTCGTGAATACAAAACGTATGCCAGATGATAAAACTGACCGACGTCTGTAGTGTAGCCGTTCCGTGCTTCGACATTATTAACACAAACACCAGACATGAGCTCAATTCCCTTTTTGGTAGGACTTTTCCAAATTTAGTAACTCAGTCTGTCTGATCGAACATTGAATCCCTCTAAGCCCGTCCGCCTAGATTGTGTTGGTGGGCGCGTAAAACATATACAATTACATAGAAACATTAACGGTAATGAAAAGAACCTATCACTGGCGCTCACCAACCACCCACTCAAAGCATAAACATTACACTGGATCTCTTCAGAGCTGTAAATACCAGCTTGATCTCCTTCTCGGAAGTTTGGAGTTCGAATCTGTGTTGGGCTCTGATGATGTTTCTTGGTTCTTTAGGAAATGTGTACTAGCGGCCCGGCGATGTGCCAAGAGTTATTATATCGGAATGAACTTACTAGGTAAAGTTAATTCTGAATTTACTTGACCTGAAGTTTGCTTCTACATCAAGAAGAAGTTTCCATTTTGCCTGGACGTACACCTTTTTTTTTTTTTGTCATTGGGTTGCTGATGCACACCTGTCGTGATTTCTGTATAGTTCAATATCACGCTATGTTCATATTCTCTGTTTGTTAATTCAAATGTCTAACCAGTTGTAAGCCTTTAGCAAGAAAATTATTATTATTATTATTATTATTATTATTATTATTATTATTATTATTATTATTATTATTATTATTGTTATTATTATATTGTTGTTGTTATTATTATTATTATTATTATTATTATTATTATTATTATTATTATTATTATTTTCATTATTGCTGTTGTTGTTGTTGTTGTTGTTATTGTTTTTGCTTCCAGCTGGGCTGGAAACTATTGATTTTCGTTGTCAATTGGACAGTTTTGTTTTTATTTATTATAAACTCACAGCAGACCACAAACAGTATTACTTACTGGGTCGACGTGCGGGCCAGATTGAAATTAACTGTAAGCCGAATTTTGCCCTTGGGCCGTGGTTTATCCCTGCCTGCTTTAAGCCAATATGAGTTAAATTTTAGGAAAAAAAACTTTTTTTGAAGCAGAGATTCTGTTCTTAGAAGGTCCAATAATTGCCAGGTTGACTCCTTTGATGTCCCACGATTATCTTTTGAAAAGACGATAAACGTTTATTATGGAGCTTCTATGGCGGAAATCACTGCTTAGCACCGCAGAGAAACACATCAACGCAATAACAGTTAGTGCAGAGAAAGAGTAAGAGTGTGGCCTGCTGGTGGCACCTACGAACTACCCACATATCAAAAAAGATTTAATTATTTAATCGAAAAGTCATAAAATCAAAAGTATAAAAAAGCGAAACGCTAAAATCTACCGTACAATATGACTGAAACAATACAGAAAAATGTGATGATCCATAAGTCTCGCAGTTTTGAATACTGATTGCGCATATTTTATCTATGTGTACGCTGTTAATGTTATGTTGCTTGTTGTGTTAAATGGTGCTTCTTTGAATGATTTATTGCACGTGTAATATTATTATATTGTTGTTCACATATATCATGCTATAATTCATAAGACTATCGATATGATGATTTTTTAAATGTGATCTTATTCAATGAAGTCACAAACTTTCTTATATTTTCATAATTGACTGAGAATGTACATGTTTGCACTATGCTCTTCGGTGGAGATAGAAGAATATGTGTCTTAGTTAAGCCTTCCATAAAAAGTGCATTGATTTCATAATATAAAACTGGCTGTTTGAACAAATAATCCTGTATTTCTGTTTTAAGACCACCCCCATCACGATAACTCATTTTCATAAAGTAAAGAGATTCCACTATCTTCACCAAAGATTCTCCTTTAGAAAACCAAAGGAAAATTGGAAATCAATATGAGTGTTCAAAATAAGTAATGTTGTCTCCGAATGTTATTTTTACCATCCTTAGAGGCTAATGAGTTGCTTGACATGTATCTTTTAGTTTGTTTGAGAAAGGAGAAGCATATTATCGACAAAATGACAGTCATTTAGTGCTAGGGGTATGCAAGAAAGACAGAAAACCAGAGTGAAAAGGAGATACCACTGATATCTTTTAGCTACCAACTTGACATTTGCGCGGATGGTACAGAAGTTATTATATTTTCACCTTGTCAATAATATCCATGTGAACTTAGATTTTATAAAAGCTTTCTTCAAATTAATTATACCTTTATTTTATCTAGTCACTGAAAAGTGTTAGTAATTTTCTTGTTTATGATCCAGTTGACACCAAAACTGACCGACAGCTAGAAAATCCACCCGGATTACGTTCTGTATATCTTCATTGCTGTTGCATAATTGCAGTTGGCCCCTCTTTATCGTGCTTTTGTTGTAAAAATGTATAACAGCACGGAATTTCCTTTTCGTTCTGTACATTCTTTGCGAGAGAATACGGGACAGATATCCGTGATAAACATGAAGTTCCGAGCAAAAGGTCCATACTGAAATGTGCTGCAACCTTTCAAAGGTCTGGGTCCACATAAAATAAACGCTTGGATCCAATTTACGAATAGCAAACAATGGGCAGCCTGTGAAACAACACATTTTTTAAAGGAAGGTAATACCGGGACCCAAGCATCACAGAAACCAATACGGTGCCGTAGTCTTGAGTTTTGGATTCCCATGGAATCTTTGAGACAAATAATATTGGACAAGGATTTGGGACTAAAGACGTTCAAAATTCAAGTTCATTAACGACTCACTGAAGTGGAAGCAGAATGGATTTATATCGTATGTTCCTCTACCAGCTTAATCAGGTTAGAACTTTTAATCAACGGCTGCAGTTCTCTGACGAGGCGTAACTCTATACCGACGGCTATTTGAATAGCATAAAACTGTTTTTGGGATCAACAAAGCCCGACAAATTTTACAAGAATGACATGTATGATCAGAAGGTTACGGTGTGGGCAGTAATGTGTTATTGGTGCATCATCGGACCTTTTGTCTTCTCAAATAACATCAGCATCCCGTCCCAGTGAAATATTACAAATGCCTCAAAAATATTTGAAAAGCTTGAGACTGTTTTTTAAAAATTATTTGAAAGGGGGGGGGGGGGTGAAAGGGAGAAGAATGGCACTTTCAGCAAGATGGGGCTGCACGTCATTGCATCAGGAGCTGTTAATCGCAGGATCACCAACCATTTAGGTAACATGTCAGTCAGTAGTAGGATTGAGCAAAACTGAACCCCAAGCTGCTCGGATCTGAGTCCATTGGACTTTTACCTTTAATAGCACAAGAGGGACAAATTACATACGAAAACCTTCGAGAGTATTCAAGACGAGAGAAGACAATACGGAGGCCCGACAGAGTTTTACCCTAATAGTGTCAACACTTGACTGTCTATTTCACTCAGCGAGTCAGAATATGCCTCACTTGAAAATCGAGTCTTCTGAAAATTTCTTTTCAGTTGTTATAATGTATTGTAATTATAACATAATAAATCCGGTTTGACGTTTCAGCAAACTTTGTTGCTTGTATTTATTCATAACGATTTTATCAGAGTTCTTTTGAACGAACTTTTTTCTGGTCACAAGGTATATGGTTATTATTATTATTATTATTATTATTATTATTATTATTATTATTATTATTATTATTATTATTATTATTATTATTAATTTGTTTTATTATTATTATTA
>NW_004797411.1:486408-493437 GCF_000002075.1 Aplysia californica
GGGGAGGGGGGGGGACTATATCTGTCTGTGTGAAACTTTAGCTGTACTACGTGAAATATTCCAATGTGCCAGGTCATCAATTGTTTGACTAGAATTGTTGATAAGAAGACATCGCTGTGTTTACAAAAATATCAAACAAAACCCCCAAACCAACACAAATTAAGTTGTTTAAAAAGCCTGGAAAAGACTTTTTTTTTAGCATTTGTCTGAGAAACCTCCACTTTTGTTCGATATTCCCCAAGGGCAGGGCCTTGGTATGGCAAATTTTGGTCTCGGGGCTCTAATCTGGATCGGGAGGTTATGGGTTCGATTCTTGGCTGAATTATAATAACATTTAAAACTTGGTCCCTTTACATCTTATTGTCTGGGGCGTGATTGAAAGAATATTTTGATTGCACATAGATGGGCTCATTTCTTCCTGTGCGCTATCTTTCATCATTTCTCACACTTGAGTTCCTACATTATAATGAACAATGAAACTGTGTAAGCTACATAGACGACAAAATCAGATTTGAATTCCATGATTCTAAGTCTCTACTTTCCCTATGAGCAATGTTCGGTGCTAGTCAGTTGACAGAGCGTGGTAAAATGGATGGCATTCAACTGGCATGACTTCTTACACCGTTTGGACCTGTTAGAATTTCTCTGTTTTTCATTTTCCTGGAGGCAGGCGTTGGGTCAACCAGCTCCCACTTTGGTTGGTTTGACCTCTTGGGAGAATTTGGAGGGGCTCACTTCCGTGACGCATCAGGATACACCTCCTGTCCGTCACCGAAGAGTCCCCGACTCTCCTGCTGGGTTGGAAATGGTCGGACATGATCTTGTAATCCTGAAAGTCGTTGGTGTTGCAGATATTTCACATGGTATGGATGGGGTTTGAGCGTGATGACTGTGTATTATGGACATACTGGGCTGACACATAGCTAGGGGAGTCTTCAACCTCCTATCGATACAATCGAGCTCGGAAACCCACTTCTGTTTGTAAGATGCTCCTTTTCTGGTATTCTTTGTTCAATTTGAACCCTGTTTCTAGCCAAAAAAGAAGTAGCTTTGGTATGTCCAATCATCACTGTATAAGAGTTACTTTTGGCAGCCAGGATTCCTTTCAGAAAGTTGATTATGTACGTTGCAAATTCGTTCTGTCTCAGCACACCACATCGTTCTCAGCAACGTTGTAGAACGTAAAATGATGCACCGATATTTTAATCTTGCAATACAGAGACGATGCTTAGTGCCAAAGGAACAGCTGGCACGTCCATTCAACACCAGAGTGTTTTTCATCTTCACCTAAGGATTTGATGGCTATTTCCTTGTCGGCTGTGGCTTTCTGTTTGTTTCTTCACACTTTCAATGTTTCAACCAAGCGTGTCCACGCACGTTGCGCAATAATCACGTAAACATCGCAACAATACTCACGAGGACAGAACGGAGCCAAGTTGAGCTCGTCGAAAATTTGCTTCACCAGAGGGAGCTTTGCTTCTTTTCTGTATAGTCTGACGTGTAGAGCCATTACACTACGTCAGCGAAACTTTGGAAAGGGGCCTCAAGGTACAGCTTAGTTGAGCCATACAGTAATGTAATGATAGTCGTGATAACGTGTTGATGAATCCCTTAACACTGAGGATACATTGGCCACACGTGCATTCATGTTTGACTGCTCGTTCATCGCCCAGTTCCTAACACATCATGTTCCAAAGTCCGATGGTTGACATTATACAGAACTGTCAGCAAACTTTCTCCGCAAACTGTCAGCTACGTTGCTGAAAATACCTGAATGCGCTTTATTTTCTGAACCTTTGGTCTCTTCAGACCGGCTTGATCCAGACGCACCAAACACTCCTCCCCATCACATCATCTTTTTAAAAAATGAATTACAAATGTACACTTCTGTACCCATGTGAGTCTCCATACTGCTTTAAAAAAATCTGTCTCTTTCCTTATAACTGAAATTCGTCACAATGGTATCTATTTTTCTGACAAGAGTATCTTTTTGGATTTGTTGAGCTATTCTAGCTTTTGTTATTCCAGCCTTTTGGTCTCATTTCGTTTCTAGTTGTGCTAGTCAATCTGTTACTTTCGAGAATGCAGTCCCCCACGAGGATCAATTTTACCTTTTCCTTTTTTCATTCCTCTTCTACCCACCTCCCTGCCGCACTTGTTCATCTTGTAGCAAGAATCCATTCCTTCTGCATACATCACACATGCATTCCGCCGCCTTCCAGTTCTATGTCCATTAGCTCCCTCGTGATTGCTGCCTACAGCTGTAGGGATCTCTGGCAATAGTTTAAAGAAAAATCTCAAACTCAGTGTCATTCTTAAGAAGACCATCGTCACTTTCTGAAAGTGAAAAGTTCAAAATACCAGATAGAAGCCGAGTCGATGGTGATAGCCATGGGCAATATCGTGGCTCCATGATAGAGGTGAATCGTGGATAATTTGCAGGAGTGCACTTGCCATCGTCAGCGGCCTTCTCCAATGTCTTTGCCAGACTCAGCTTGATCGGGCATCTTCCGCGAGATAAGGGATCCATCATGTATCCTCAGCCTGACTCATGCCAAAATGTCAAGAAAGTGGTATTTGTAAAGGACTAGCATTAATTATTGAAGAACAGCGTTAACGTAGATAAACTATTCTGTAAACCTGACAAAGATAGCCTTTTCATATTTCGGGAGGTTTTTTTTCTCTCTTTCGATGACTTGTTCTTGGTCCTTTCTTTACCAATCGCGTTTCACAGATGAAGCCGTCGGAGGTTTTTGCGTGGAACCACTCTCTCTGATAAATATATCTCTGGCATAATAATACTAAAACCAGATACTTGAATAGATAACTTTATTGATGCGTGACAAGTTAATCGTAAGGAAATGATGTCTGCCATAATATAGTATACATCACGACTGAAACGTTTAATTTTGCGAAGAGACCAATGAATAATATCAGTTTACACCCATGGTCACAGCGTAGGATAATTCCAAGAACAAAAAGGATTGCATCCAGAATGTCAACAATGAAATAGTAACAATAAAGTGCCTATTGTTATTAAAATATTTTGTGTAATATTTTTAGCATTAGTTTAGTATTACTGCTGCTGCTGCTGCTGCTGGTGGTGGTGGTGGTGGTGCTGCTGCTGCTGCTACTACTGCTCCTGCTGCTACTACTGCTCCTGCTGCTGATAATGATGATGGTACTACTACTGCTATTACAGCTGCTCTGCAGCAGCTAACACTAGAGTGTGCTATAATACAACAATTAATGTAGAAGAAGAAGAAGAAGAAGAAGAAGAAGAAGAAGAAGAAGAAGAAGAAGAAGAAGAAGAAGAAGAAGAAGAAGAAGAAGAAGAAGAAGAAGGAGAAGGAGAAGGAGAAGGAGAAGGAGAAGGAGAAGGAGAAGGAGAAGAAGAAGAAGAAGAAGAAGAAGAAGAAGAAGAAGAAGAAGAAGAAGAAGAAGAAGAAGAAGAGAGAAATCTTTTTGTAAAGGAGCGGGCCCATAATGTGGCTGGAATTCTATTGATCTTTCATGTTCTTATGTCTAAACTAGATACATAAATCAATTGACAAATCTAATTTAGTCAATCGAATCACACAAATGCTTTATATTACAAGCCACTTCATTGTTGAGTATAATATTTTTTATCTCGATGAACACTGATAACAGTTTACAATTCTGTCTAGGCCCTAGATATCTAGTTCAAGAGAAAAAAAACCCACAGGAACGGTCGGGGTGAGGCACGGCGGGGAAGCATGTAGCCGGTTTTCGATGCCACGTGTCAACGCGTGTCGCGACGGTCTGGTGAAACCGATGCGGCTATGTACATGGCCGGTTTGGCGATCCCATTTTTCCACCAGCTGCAGATGTCCGTTTTGGAAAGTCTCAAATAAAACATATTTCTAGTTTTTTTTCAAACCTAATATTTATTGGGGACACGTATTAGGCTATTTACTATTCATTAAGCAAATAAAAAGATTTTTGAAATTTTTGCATGTAGCCGGTTTGTGAATCCCATCGACAGTTTGCTCTTTTTGCTTGTTTGTTGCAGGATTATCTAAAATTAGTTCGTTTTTTAAAATGTGACTGCTTAAGGGCCCGTGACCACTGCGACGGACACCAACCGACCCGATTCCGTCCGTCTCTCGGAAAGTCAGTAGTTGAAATGGAGCACCGATTATTTCCTAAGAAATCTGTGAAAAGTCCGTTTGGCTCTGTCAACAGACACAACATGACACGCTCCGACAAAAGACGTGTCGGTTGGAAAGCCGCTTGCTGCATTTCAGCCGGGCGGGGTCGTGACTCATGAGCCATAGGCCCGGCCGGAGCTAAAAAAACAATTATAATTCTGAGTTTGGATTAAAATTCTAATGTCATATTTGTAATAAGCGCCTCAAAATTAGCAAAGTTTACCCTCAAACCACCTGGTTTAAATGCATATTAACAACTATACCAATTTTCCCTCAAAAACCCATTCATTTCTTATTCCTGCGTTGGGTTAATTGACCTCGACTACTTATAGCCATATACCGAGGACACAGACGTAGTTAAATATCCCTTGGTGGTCCAAAATCGATAAGAGTAGGATTCTGCCGCCACCCGGGAAAAATTCAGAATTTCCTACCAACTGAAAATGTTTGGTGTGTCCTGCGCACTCATATATGACTTTATGCAGTTGCGAGCGCCGTAAAGCACTTACCAAAAAAAAGGGCTTTTTCCTTTTCTTCTTTCTAAGTGCAATCACAAGAACACAGACAACAATTGCGTCGTGGAAGTCCATGGCGTCAAATGAGGAAGAGTAATGATGATAGCATACTGTTGCTTGGCTGTTGCTTAGCTCTGTTCGCACAGTGTATAAAATAAGTCGCCCGGAGACAGTAACTTCTGCCCAACCAAAATTGCCCTGTTCGCGCCAAGCCTTACCCTAGACTGAAAATTTCACCTTCCTTCGGCATCTAACGATACAAGAGGCCGAATAAGGTACTGTAAAGGGATCCAATCCTAACGTAATCCGAAGGCATGAGACTCACTGCTACGTGGCAGCAATGGGTATAAATGAAAGAAAATAGAACTCCTGAAGGGCGAACAGAAGAAAATCAGTATCATTAAGAAGAAAACAGAAAATAGGACACTGATGGCATTGCGAATGTTATTACATTTTTAAAAAAGTTTTGGCAGTACAAGTTTCATGCTCTAGCGTTGACCATCAGTTTAAACACTTTGTTAAGACACCGAACAAAGTTCAAGCCAATGAAAGAAGAGTACCTGCTGACGTCGCTCGAAATCGTTTTTGTAAATTGAAAGAGGTAATACAAACCACCCACTTTGGGACTTTGCAAAATCAGCTGTCTACACTTGTGGTTTTATTTTACTTTTACTTTATATGACCTCTTATACTACAAGATGATGAGGAGAGATGCAGTTCTCGAACGTGGGTTAGGTCTGTAGCTCGTCTGATCGTCATAGTGTGTCTTTAAAAGGTGTCTTTGACTCCATCGATCCATCTTTATATTGGCCTTCCATTTGCCTCGACGCCATCGAATCGCATGTTGTGGACCGTTGGTCCCATTGTTAGAACGTGTCCAAAACACCTTATTTAATGTTGTCTCTCGATAATTTTATATTTCAAGCTCGATTCGACGCCCACTTATTTAATGTCTTCGTTTCTTTATACAGGTTACTGAGAAAGTAAGGTCCCGACAGTACACATTGAATGCCTTTAACATTTCCATCCATTCTTCAGTAACTCCTTTAGTTGACATCACTAATGTATGTATACAAGTGTTTCATTTTTTTGGTTAGATTTGCTGTTAAACCTTTAAGGTACCATCCTGTTACCCATTTTCTGTCCTGTTACCCATTTTCGCTCCTGTAACCGCCTCTCTTTACCTAAAAAGAATAGAAATTAATATGATCACTTTGTGTTTGATCTTAAAGTGAAAATCATTACTTAGATTCTAGAATTTACATTAACTAAATTTGGCCCTTTAATCCGAAATAGTTTTCCGTGGATTGTAAAAGTGAAGCGTTTTAAAAAAATAGTTAGCCTCACGAATAGACCTAGTTTCACCAGCATGATATAGCATAACACCCCCATTTCAGTACATGTAACACAGCTCTATAATTTCTGTTGTTTAACAGGAGAGAACATTAAATTTTTCCAAGGAAACTGACTCAAAATTTGCTGGGTCGCTCTAATTTGAGGAAATTAAGATCAGAAATGTCTCATTTATAATCTATACATTTTAAGGGTTGACTCATTTCATCAATATTAAGTTCAAATCTTTCATTTAAATTCATCTTTTTAGAATGAAAATCTAAAATGTCTAATTTTTTCTAAACATAACCCATATAACTTTGTTCCCTGAGTCATCTGTTATGAGGAGGTTTTTTTCCGGAAAGTTTTCGTTTAGAGAAGTCAGTACGAGTTTCTTTGGAGTAAGCACCGAATTTTTCGAGCTATCTTTGTTTTATGAAAACAACTGGATCCAAATATCTCAGTTAGCGCACACGTTGCACACAGTAAAGCATCTCACTTTTTTATAACTATCCCGTCTCTCTCTCTCTCTCTCTCTCTCTCTCTCTCTCTCTCTCTCTCTCTCTTTCTCTCTCTCTCTCTCTCTCTTTCTCTCACTCTCTCCCCCCTAAAAACAAAGTTGATTAAAGGCACAAGCATTGAAAATCTTCTGTTTCCAAGGACTCTAAAACTATGGAACGCTACCAAACGTTGGTGGCCCTTTTCTTGCAAACATACTTCTGAATCCAGGCGAACCCCCACCTTTTTCCATTGCAAATATCTCAATTTCCATTAAAGATAAATGGGTACTTTTTCCATCTAGAGAAAGACAATAGAAAAACCTTTAAAGTGATACAAATAACTGCACATGCCCTAAAATTAAAGAGCGCCTGATTCCACCGTGTGGTGACACAAATGCTTGTTCTCTTGTAATTGCCAAACAGTTCAAAAGATATGTTTCTAACACACTTGTTGACTTTGTATAGTTGGGGTTTTGTTGTTGTTGTTGTTGTTGTTGGTGGTGGGTTTTT
>NW_004797411.1:493545-494493 GCF_000002075.1 Aplysia californica
TCACATAATAGCGCTGGCAGATTTGTGAAATAGTCATAATTTTTTCTTTGGTCTTTCTCTCTTCATTTTATTTCTGTGTTCTTCTGGTATGTATCCCTTTCAGTCAAGGTTGTTCCTGACAGGCAAGGCCGGAAGCCCGCCACCTAAATGTTCTAAATTATGTCGACTCGGACGTTTCCCTTGTTGCAGAAGATTGGATTCTTTCTTTGAATATACCCGTTTTTAACATCCCCTATTCGCAACTTATTGTTGGCTTATGTTTCTATTGGCCTATTTAGTAGTCCATCTATTTCTCTTTATCTATTTGGGACTACAAGTTAATTTAACCCTCTCTGTACGAGTGGGGTCATTTTGTACCCCAGTGGTTGTATTTTTCACACGTTAGAATACTTCTAGTGCGAAGATCTCTTAGAAACTTTTAATATTCCTCAAAAAATCATTTTGACAGACTGCTACGCAAAGCAAATCGCATGGTAATGTATCTTTTTGACCAGTGGTCACATTTCAAAACGACCTTTTATCCGGCACATTAAAAAATTGTGCCCCCATTCCCCAAAGAGAAAAAAAACTCTGTAGTTTTTATCCGTATCTAGCGGGGTAACAGACTACTCCACTACATCGTTTGCATGGAGTAATAATATTCGCTACATCCAAATTTGCCAACCTCTGACCTCTGGGTTACCTGTTGGGTATTGTTCGCGCTCCTGTAGTTGAGCTGGAGACATCTGAAGGCCTAACCATCCTATATTATTTTATACAAGCATTGAGACTAATTGTTGTTGGCAGTTTTGACACGCATTGCATCACTCAGGAGTTGAATAAGTATCGATACTTTTATCAAACCTAGATCTACTGGTGGAAAGCATGAATCTATTTATTTATGATGTATATCAGTCGTACGGTGCTCCTCTGGGAATCCATTCACAGGCCTGTCGAGAGGGGGGGTCA
>NW_004797411.1:495162-499066 GCF_000002075.1 Aplysia californica
GAAAGAGGAGACGAAAGCAGACGGCAGAATATTGCTAGAGAGCAGGAAAGAAGGTCCAAGGAGACAATTTTAGAGAAGAACATGTTTCGGTCGTTACCCGGATTCGAACCCGGGACCTTTGAATGAGAGGCCAACACCTTAACCTCTAGGTCACGAGAGCCCCCGCTGTATATCTGATCCCTTCACAGAATTGTGGTAGTGCTTTCTTGAACTTCTGGAATTGATTGGCCATTACGATCCTCTCCTTGCAGAGCATCTTACAAAAGTTGAAAAATCACAAAACGAAAAAAAGGCGCCTACAAGTTCACCATCTACCACCAGAAAGTCAAAATGAATTCATCCAATACTGTGCATCAAAAGTGACGGACGTGATTTTGAATGAAAGAGCGGAAACGAAATATTACTCCACTATCGTTGATGAACACCAAACTCTTCACACGTCGAACAAACTGTTTTTATTTTTGCGTTATGTTCACTTGGACAGTGATACAAATGTCTACAAAGTAGAAGAGAGATTTCTGAAATGTGTAGATTGTAACAAGAAAACAGGAGAAGACATCGCTAAAATTATCCTTGATACACTGAATTAAGAAAAAACATTCCAATTACAGACTGCCGAGGTCAAGGCTACGACACCGGTAACGACATGTGTGGTTTGTATAATGGTGCACTGGCTCACATTTTAAGACAGTGTTCACTTGCCACATATTCTCCCTGTGGCTGTCATAGTTTGAATTTGTGTGGTGTGCATTCTGCAGAAAGCTGTTCAACAGTCATAACTTTCTTTGGAGTTGTACAGAAGCTGTATAGCACTTTTAGCTCCAGTTCACAAAAGTGGGAAATTTTGAAGCAAAACATTCCCAGCTCTTTGCACAGTATGTCTCTGAGACGTGGGTCAGCACGTGTTGACAGTGTCAGGCCTTATGCGGCTCACATCGGGGGACTGAGGAAAGCTGTTCAAACTGTTCTTTTAATGAACCTCCCCCAGAAACACGTTCCGATTTGATTGGTATTCTTAAGTACTTTGCATCATTTGAATGTGTTATAATGGCATCTGTTTGGCTCAAAATCCTCACAGCAATCGATCACAGAAATTGAGTGCTTCAAGCACGAGAAGCAACTCTTGACGTTGGGGTGGCAAATATCAATAGTCTGATTAAAGATCTGAAAAGCTTACGAGATGGATGGGACGCAATCTTGAGTGAGTCCAAATTAGTAGCAGATAACTATGAGATTGAGCATTCATTTACTGAAACAGCAAAATGACAAAAGAAAAGGAAGCTTTTTGCAGACGACACAGAAGATGTTACAGACTAAGAAAATCCCGAGAACAAATTCAAACATGAAGTTTTTTATGTCCTCATTGACTGCCTTCTTGGAAATTTGAAGACAAGGTAAAATGCAGTGACAAAACTCGATTCGTTATTTAGTGTTTTGTGGAAATATCTCCCAGAGGAAGCGTTAATCGTGATCTTGCAAACAAATTGCACACGGAATATGCAGTGGATGCATCAGCAGACCTTGCGCAAGAGTTGGAACATTTGAAAGTGATTCATTCAGCGAACATTGGAGAAAATGTCCTGCCGCCTCTTCAGTTGCTGAACAGACTTCATTCCCTGAAACTGGATGCTTTGTTTCCGAACGTTGTAATCATGTTGAGAATCTTCTGCACCTTGCCTGTCACAGTTGCGCAAGCTGAACGTTCATTCAGTAACCTTTCTCAGGTGAAAAACATTTTGTGGTCCACAATGCGTCAAGACGGACTCACAAGTCTTGGAATTTTGGCCATAGAGTATGATAGAGGTCAGTCTAGCGCGAAAATTGGACTACGAACCAATAATTGACAGTTTTGCTAGAGCTAAATCCCGTAAGGCTCCGTCGTTGTAAGAAAAAAAGGTGAGATACATTACAATTTATTTTACTTTCTGTCATTGGTTTATTCATCTTAACTTCATTTTTAACTACCCGGTAAATCTGAAAAATTCAAATTAATTTTATGTTGACAACACCCAGCACTTGATGGAGGGGGACGAGACAAAGGAGGCTGGGGTGTTTGTGTGTGAGGGGGGGGGGTAGCTTTTATACTAACATCTCTTTCGCAAAATGCATTTCCAAGGGTAGTGAAGATGTGTGTCTAAGAGACTGGCAGACAGACAGACAGAGAGAGAGAGAGAGAGAGAGAGAGAGAGAAAGAGAGAGAGAGAGAGAGAGAGAGAGAGAGAGAGAGAGAGAGAGAGAGAGAGAGAAAGAGCGTATGTTGGTATGTAATAGATACGCTACAGTAAAGTGATTATATATGCCTTTGTACATTGTATTTGTTGGGTTATTAGGGAGTGATGATGACTATGGATGGGACAGAGGGGAGGAGGGGCCCCTCGTGAGTCGGAGGAAACTATAGGAAACAAGGGAGAAAATACTGACATGGATGAAGTAAATAAAGAAGGGGAAGAGGAAACTGAAAGCAATAAATGGTGACAATCGGCTGGAAATACTACAGCCTGTGGATATAAGTACACTTGCGCCAGACTTGGAAAGTATGCCACAGGCAGCTGAGGAAACTCCACTCTGTCAGATACGGAAACTGGAATACATCTACACCGTGAAGGCAAAGATGGGACGCTGTGACCTTGTCTGCTTCGGTCAGAGTCCTTAGCGCAAGATTTATTGCGAACACAATTTCTTCTTCGCCTTCCAATTGCTGTTCTCCAATTCTGTGAATTTGGGGAAGAGATAGTAGTTGCATGGTGTAAGTCTCCGGAATAGCGGGGGATGTTCAATGATTACCCACTGCCAGGAGTCCAGGAGATCGGTGACCTTTGAGCTTTGAGCACAGGCGTGTTATCATGATGGAAGACAACACCTTGTTCAAGCAGACCCGGCCGCTTTCTATGACTGCTGGTCTCAGCTTTGTTTGGAGAATTTTCTTGTTCTAATAGTAGTTGATATTGCATGATGTGCCAACAGGAACCAGAAAGTTCAAAATCGGACCTTTGAAATCGAAAAGAACCTTGCTTGCGCCAAGTGTGTGTGGTAGCAGAGGTGATCCTCGGTTTCTCCAATCTGTTGGGCGTCTTTTCAGTTCTGGATCCCACGAATACACCCACATTGTTGATTTTACAGAACAGGAAAATGTACACGTATATTAGTTATATCTCTGGGACAGACCCCGCACATGTAGTATTAGGTTATTGGCTGATGAGCGTGCAATGTTGAGTATGATAAAAGTAGCGGTTGATGTTTGTTGTTGATAGCGGTGTGGTGCTTTCGGTGGGCGGTCATGGCGTTGGTTTTGATGACGGTAGTTGTGGTGGCTATGATGGTGATTGTGTTTTTGTCATTAATATCGAGTAAGGCTTTACCTGTAACGTTATTAAGCACCGGGGAGTACTTCCGGATTCGGACAAATTACAGTAAGATGTAGAAGAAAGAAGGTGACGGAACATCCATTCGCAAGATCCCCGTAAGAATGATAAATAGCTTAATGCAACAAACAGTCATAGGAGATAAGGAGCATGGAATAATTACAGTTCAGAGCAAAGTAAGCAGCCTACCCCCCCCCCCCCTAAACAGGAAACTCCGTACATAGAGTGCATGTTCTATTTTCAAAAGCAGGGTATATTTACTACATAAAAGATGTCGGTTTGTACGCGATTTTGTACGGCAGAGCTGTTAAATGCAGCATTTGCTACAGATGTATGGTACTCCAGTTGAAGTTAAAAGACTTTCTTGTAATACTTGTATATATTGGGGCTAAGCTTTAACAAGAAAATAAACACAGGAGACGAAACAGATCAATGAAACATCATTTTCACTAAGAAGTACAGTATGTATCTCAGTTTCTTATTTTCTGAAGGCCCCTGTGTGTGTATATATAATAACAGGCATATATATAGAAAGTAAGGAA
>NW_004797411.1:499198-500540 GCF_000002075.1 Aplysia californica
ATATATATATATGCCTGTTATCATAATTATTTGCTACTGTATGAACAATCAAATATGTTAACTCTGCAGCACAAAGACAATTTTCTATTGCCTTGCCCATTTTTATTCCGGTTTGTTTGTTTCATGTTGATTTGTTTGGACGAGTGGTTGGTGGGTGCTCTGGTGTGGTCTACTCCTTCTATTCCCTGGTGTCGATTAGTGTCGCCAGTGCCTTAAAAAACCAATAAACAATCAAGCCCGCCGGTCAGTGCACAGGACAGTGAAGAAAAATCCCAGGAAAACACAGCACAGTCGACAGGTACTGTGGGTTTTATGTTACTTTGGGCACATATTATAAGCCTTTTCAGGGACAACCAAGAAAAGGAGATAGTGCTAAATTTAAGTTTATATGAGTGGAAGGATCAGAAAACGACGATGGCAAGGTGAGAAAGAAGGAGAAAACCACACCAAAGACCTCTAGGCCAGAAAACTCACAAATAACCAACAGAGTCGAGACAAATCAGGTTTCTATGATAATTTAATCTGATTTAATTAATGTGAAACAACAACAATAGAATCCAACCATAAGCAGAATAAACGACGTTCGAATACTAGATATATTCAAAATTAGGTTTACGATTCACACAAAAATGGACTCGATTACCTACCTTGAGAAAGTTCTGCCCCGCCTCATTAGGTCTAGATCTAAGAAAGCGACGTTCTAGAACTGAGAGAGCGAGCTGATTTTAGACCCAACTTTCTGTGAAATATGAAGGCTTGAGCAACATAAGTGTTACCCAGTTGAACCCTCGACGCATATATATCTACAAAACTAGTTGCCGCCATCTTGGATGGTAAAGCATTTCGATTCCAGCCGTGGGTTCGAATACTTGGGGTCTTTTGTTACCCAACAGCGTACGGAATGGATTAACGAGTAAATTTTTTCTTTGGAAAGTGGGGGCCCAGAGTACCCCTCGTCGTATGGATACGATAGTAAAACACGACGTACGGATAGGGTTAAATGCTTGAATTTACTGTGGGCATGTGCTCAGAAGCTATACTTGTTTGGTTGTCTCACCAGGCATGTACATCCTACCCTCAGTCTATCTCCATCCTCCTATAAAATTATCCCCTCCAGACAACTACATTACTCTCTCTGGTGCTCTTAGTCTGAGTTTACCACAGGTTCTGCTGCCTTTCATTTCTCATACTCATATATTAATCTTCATGGTTTGACCTTTGAATTCCTTTGACCTTGTAACTGCACGTCTCTGCAATTTTAATAAAAGGTTACTTTTCGCGTTCTTCGTTTCTACTTTCTCTCTCTCTCTCTCTCTCTCTCTCTCTCTCTCTCTCTCTCTCT
>NW_004797411.1:501246-503700 GCF_000002075.1 Aplysia californica
AGAGAGAGAGATACGGCGGGAGGAGAGAGAGAGAGAGAGAGAGAGAGAGAGAGAGAGAGAGAGAGAGAGAGAGAGAGAGAGAGAGAGAGAGAGAGAGAGAGAGAGAGAGAGATTAGTCTTGGAAGACACACGCGCACACTTCTAAACAAACGCACGACGTCTCGCTCACCAGCAAATCTAGTCTCCATTCCTTCTCCAAACCTCAGAGAAAGTGGTTGTTCGCGCTAGCAGCGTGCTTTACGTAAATTACCAAAACTTCTGGAAAGTTCTTTTCGTAAACAGAATAACGTTGTCTGTCATAGTTTTCTGGTGGCTTCCTGCTATCGTGAAATTTTTAAGGATTTAAACTCGACCATTCTTCGGACATATCTGTAACAGAACTATCTACCATGACTCAGACAGCGGTCCAACTTCAAAGGCACCCCGGAGCCTCATGGGGGTTCAGACTTCAGGGTGGCAGAGATTTCTCCTCTGAGCTCAGCGTGAAAAAGGTGCGTGCAACACATAATTTATATCTAGTTTTGAGTGATTTAATAGCTAAATTGCAACTTGCCATATGATTTTTCAACAATCGTTTTGTCTGTGCAGTTGTTTTTAAAAAAAATAATTCGGGGGGTTGTCTTTTGGTTATTGTTTTATCCTGTGTTTTTTGTGGGGGTTATAAGTTTGTTTGCTTGTTTGTTTGTTTGTTTTCGTTCATTCTTTCATCTTCTGTTTGAAAGTACATTTCACGAGAGCGTCTATTTTACCAAGAATATCAAACCAAGACCAACTTTAATCGTCGAGGACGCGAAGCATTGTGAATAAAATGAATAATCTGACAATAATGATAAACGTAAAAGAGAAAATATAAAATGAGTGAGCATTTGACCTGGAGGCATCGGGCAAAGAAGAAGAAGAAACAGAGAGCACGCAATGAGATGGTGCTCGTTTGGTAAAAGGTGGCTGTTGAAACGGTATGGGTTTCATTCAAAGCGTTTATTCCGAACTAGGGAAAGCAAACTGAAGAGATGTTTCTTTCGCTGTTGAATTAGATCGTTGCACTAGAAGAAAACAACGTGACCAGTTTCGATGTGAAAATATTTGAGATGTATCACAGTATCCTCACTTTGTGGCCTTAAATCAAAAGGGTACTTTGAGCTCGGTATTGAATTATTTAATACTGTTAACCCGTTTCACCGCAGATGATAATGGAAGTTGTACAATACAGAGTTTAAAAGGATATTGTACACAATGTTTTCTGCACCATTGATAGACTTTAGATCACTGAGAAGGTGGGCTGATCCAACTCAGCATATTACAATCAAACAGGGCGCAGAGAGATGCCAGGTCCAAAAGGATAGAACGAGATACTCAATAAAAAAAAAAACTTAGCTCTGAAACTAAACTTTTAATATGTATTCTGGGGTTCCATCGATTTTACAGCTCATTGTCCTCTGAATTGTATGTTTAAATCCGTATTAACCCTTTCTTTATTTTCAAAAATCTTTTTATCATTCCTTTGGGGTTTTTTTTGCTGTTGTTTGGATGTAAAATATTTTTACGTCTTAGGCGACATAATCCACTACTGTTACAGTGTAATTTAGAATAGAAGACAAGTTGTTTAGATTCTGCAAGTTAGAGTGGACTACAACATTGTAAAGGAAAAACAGAAAAGCTCGAAGAATTATCTTCCTAATAATGGAATCGAACGCACGCCTGTTAACCGTTACTCAAATTTGTCATAGTATTCGTGAGTCAACATGAGTCTGCTTGTTAATGTACGTAATATTATGTGAAAATGTGTTTGTGTGTTGAAGAGTCAGTTGTGTGAGAGAGTATACGTGAATGCGAGTGTGTACGGGTGTGTATGTGTGTGTGTGTATGTTTATGAGTGTGTGCGTGCGTTCGTGTGGAAAACACCAAACCAATGTCCCATTATATGGACAATAAATATAAATCTTATCTTACAAAGCACAGCACCAAATCATTATACCGCGGACGCCAAACTCGTAACCTTAAGAATTACCAATAAGTACAGGATTGTCAACGCTTAAAGTTGACATTGTTTTCTTGTGTGCATGACGTTAAGGAGAACCAGATTTGGCCCCACTGAGAATAGAAATGTCGGATATGTGTACTACGTTACGTAATTTCCGAATGGAGAGCTACTAATGCAATAACAATTGCTTCCTACTTTGTCCTTTTGCGCCCACCTGTCTTCCATCCTTCATTTCCTTCACTTTTAAGCTACAGCATATTTCTGAGGTCATATCTTTAAAAAAAATTGTGCAACACTTGGACTTGGATATCTTAGATCAGACTACGTAACCCGCACAGATGGCTCCAGTATTAAAAACAGGTTACGTCCACAGTGAGACTGAGTGAGATGAACACAATTTACCACCTTCATGGCAAAGTGCAAGGTTAAAAGGTATATAAATACACTTTATATATATATCTAATATATATAAA
>NW_004797411.1:504083-507581 GCF_000002075.1 Aplysia californica
GTGTGTAAGTATGTGTGTGTGTGTGTGTGTGTGTGTGTGTGTGTGTGTGTGTCTGTGTGTGTGTGTGCGTGTGTGTGCGTGTGTGGTAGTCTATCCGTTTGAAATATTGGGAGCCCCGAAGAGCGTGCTCTTCGCCATGGCCACCGCCTCCTTTTTTGTAGTTGTTGTTGTTTGTTTTTCGTTTTTTGTTTGTATTTTGTTTTGTTTTGTTGTTGTTATTGTTGTCTTTTTGTTGTTGTTTTTTTTCATAAACCTCAGAAAAAGTTGTTCAGGCGCAAAACTAGTTGCGATTTTGGATTTTTCATATTGACACTCTCATTACATAGAGTGTGCTGATGTTGTTGGCTAACATCTTCAATGAAATATTTTCTCAACTAAGCACCTCGAAGTACAAAATACAGATGATGAGAAAAACTGCAAAGTTGTCATCATGTTGTTCAAATTATAGTAATTTATTAAAGGTAAGTGATTGCTTTCTTTATCAACAGCTGATTGGATTCAGTTAAAATATCTTCTATCCTAAAAGCTAAATATTATTATTAGGAGTGCGAGAACGATGCTCCTTGTGTCTGTCGCAACTGAAAAACACACTTCGTGATTCCATTTACTGTATTCTAGGGTAAATATGAATGTAGTTAATTTTTAAGATAACGAATTCATACGCTCTGTCACTGATGTGATCTTCCTTTGTTATAAAAAGGGATAAAGTGTCTCAAAAAAGAAACAGCAACAAACAATGCATTGTTGGCCAATATTGTGAGCACATGCAAGGATGCTCCATCACTCATTTTAGCATATTTGTTTATCGCCGCTTTTCGCACTGATTTTAGTTCGCCTCACTAAAAACCTGGCCGGCCTTCAATTCCTGAGCCACCCTTGCGGTTTACGCGGTTTCTACTTAGAAAGCCTAGGTGTAGCACTTTCTTTAACGTCAAGCTAACTTTTAAAAAATATTTTAATATTTTTTAAAAACTCGTTTTCATGTTTTCGAGTTAGGCACCTGCAGTCTTTGCTTGCACCTCAGCTTAGAATCCAGCGTGAAGAAGATATCGCGGGTTTAGTGCTTCTACAAGCTTAGTCTAGTATAATCTTCGAGTGATGCCATTCTTTCAATTTTGATGTAAATCGCTTTGAAAGCACTGAATTTCAGTCTCAAAATCGGGAGGTCGTAGAAAGTGGAATTAACATTCTACGAACGCAAGCATTATCCGTAATAATTTAGGTATCAACGTATTGGAGTACTGGAGTCTTCAAGGCTTGACAGCTGTGACTGAGAATTAAACTTACGAAAGTCGGAAGTTGGTTTAGCCCAGTGCGGATAAGAAACGTTTAGATTAACATGTTATTAGCAAAAATACAACTGAACACATTATAACTCTTGCTCACAACCATACAAGAGCACATTATACAAACACATGCACACAAACATATTATTATGCGCATCGCGTGTCCACATACTCCCAGGCATATCTACACACAAGCTTTCACAGACACTAAATGGCACACGGCACACAGGTTTACAGAAATACACACTCACCCCCCCCCACACACACACACACACACACACACACACACACACACACACACACACACACACACGCACACACGTACACATATATATATATGTATATTTATACTAGCGAGCAAAAGAAACCCAAAAAACTATTTGGACCATAACTAAATAACCATCAAGGGTAAAGGACTGAAATTTACACCACCATTGATAGTATGTTAAATGCTCTTTAGAAATCAAAAGTTGCTTGTCGTGCTTGTCTTCGCAAACTAGAGTTATTTCTCCTTAATTGAAGCTTGGAAAAGCCACGTGGTGCCTTCGAAACACTGATTAAATGGGTTATCTCAGCTGGAAAGTCGTGGTAAAAATATCAGTTCCGCCGTTTCGCCTGCATTTGCAACGACAGTGCTGTATTTAAGGGCTAGATCTGTATGGTCGCCAATCATTTTGGTGTTCACATCTCGACTATCGACAGACTGATAAGCCGTTTTCAGCTCACGAAATCTACAGTGGACGAAAAAGGTCAGGTCAACCCTGAACAACCGGTGAACGTGCATACAAACGCATTGTCCGGATGTATCGTTCAAATCAACTTCAGACAGCTGTACAAGAACCTCAGATTAGGTAGAGCAAGTAGTCGACACACTGTTGCGTCAGGTCTGCCTCACACGCCGTCGACCTTACCATGGTCCACGGCTCATCATCGGCACGAGCGTTTTAACTGGGCCCAGCACCATGTCAACAGGCGTCTGAGAGACTGGTCTTAGGTTCCCTTTTTCGGACGATGCTTGTTCTCCACAACAAACAGGGGCCTCAGAGTTTATCAAGAGGGAGGCGAACGTTATTGTGACTACTGTGTCATAAAGAGGAATAGCTGGGGAGACATAGTGGCACGATCTCGGGTTGAATCACAAAGTAGGGCCAATGGTCTTCTAAAATCAAGGCCAAAGTCGAGGTCAAGGTATCAATGCTGCTTTAGTAGAAGTTCTTATGTTCCTCTACACAGACAAAATTTTAACTTCCGGTTCCAGCAAGATAATGCATGTGCGCACACTTCCTGTGTTACACAGGATTTAATCCAACACCATGGCATCACTCTACAGCCTCGCCATGCCCTTAGCACGGATTTAAACCCAAATAAACATTTTGGGGACGAAATTAAACGACACATCGAGGGGAGACAACCGAGGCCGAAAACCGCACAGGAACTGTATGTGGCCATCCAGGTGAAGTGGAGGGAGATCCCGCTTCGTTTTACCAACAACCTAGTGGCTTCCTTGTACCGGAGATGTTCTGCGGTTATCCGATCTAATAGTGCCCATGACCCCTACTGAGCATTTTGGTGCATTAACAAGAAGTTGAAAATGTATTCCGTTATAATGTAATATTCACAGTGATGCCCCTCGTTTCCTTTCATAAGGCCAGAAAAACAGTTTGCGTTTAGAATTTCCCAGTTTTGTAAAAAGGGAGTGTATACAGACCCGGTAACCGGGAACAAAGTCACAAAGTAAACAGACCCGGTAGGGGAACTCTTTTGTGATTTCGGAAACTTTCAGCGCCCTCTTGGCTCAGTGTAGACCTAGGTTCTTCTAGATCTATGGCCCAGGTCTAGATCTAGACAGACAGCCGTTTATTTGATCTAGTTTCGAGGCTAGCCTAGATCTAGATCTAGTTTCTAGATCTAGATCTAGATCTAAATGAAGATTGCAGATGTCTTTTCGATGAACGATCGTTTTCCCACCGTTTCGGAGTTGGAGGAATCACAATTTGAAGAAAAGAACAATGCATATATAATTTCAATCGAACAGTGACCCTCTCTATTGCTTTGCCTCTCTCTCACCTCTGTGTATCGCTCGCCTTCTCTTTTTCTTTGTCTCTGTCTTTCTCTCTCCCCACCTATATCCCACTCTATCTTTCTCTCGTTCCCTCCTGCCAACTGGGGCATGTCATACATTTTGCTAGCACATCTCTCTCTCTCTCTCTCT
>NW_004797411.1:509199-510322 GCF_000002075.1 Aplysia californica
AGAGAGAGAGAGAGAGAGAGAGAGAGAGAGGGGAGTCCAGAAAGCACTGCAGAGGTAGGGTGGTGATTGTGACAGGGAGGGTGTCGTCGAAAGCGCCAAGAGTAGCCTTCCGTAGGCCTACTTAATGTATTCATGGGTCGAAGTCAAAGGTTTAGCCAATCGTAGCCCGGTTTTACGCCCTGCGTGTAGTCGCATGTGTGTGTATAGTGTCTAGATCTAATATCTAGATCAAGAGAAACAATCATGAAAGTATTGAAAGTAGATTTCTTCTGCAGTGGATTTAGCGGACACGCCGAAGGATGAGAGTATTTTGCGCTCAGTGTCTAGATGAGATCTAGAATCTAGATCTAGAATCTAGATCTAGAATCTAGATCTAGAATCGAGATCTAAATCAAGATCAAGAAGAATCATGAAATGAATGTAGAATCTAGATCTGTGATATTTCCATAACCTATTGAATGTTGAAAGTGGATTTTTCTTGCTCTGCATTATAATAGATTCTAAGATCTAGATCTAGATCCACATGTGAATATTAGATCGAGATCAAGAATGACGAAAGTATTGAACGTGGATTTTTCCCTGCTGTGAGAATAGATCTAGAGTCTAGAACTAGGTTGCCGGGCAAATCCAGATCGAGATCAAGAATCATGAAAGTATTCTGGAAAGTGGATTTTTCCTGCTGTGAATTGATCTAGAACTCTAGGCCATCTGTGCCGCCTGTCGGTTGCTAACAATGTGAATATCTAAACTTAGATCTATCTATGGGCCTAGGCTCCTTCTTTCAAGTATTGGCCTGTCTTTATAATCCTTAGAGATCTAGGCTAGATATAGAATCTAGATTAGGTTCTTCTAGGAAGCCACAATTGGCTTGTAGGCCTAACTCTTCTTTTAAAAAGTAATTGAGCTGGAACTTTAGGAGGAAATGCCACTCCTTCAAAGAGGGGGAAAAAGTCTTACCCCTAGAAGTAGTCAAGAGGGGGTGCTACACGGATAAATTCAAGGGAAAATATTTATGTTTTGTTTCTTTCCTGTTTTCAGTCTTTTTCCTCTTCTTAACTTTCCTAATACTTTTTCATTATTCTTCCGTTCGTAGAACGGGTGATTTTACTACTACTACTACTAC
>NW_004797411.1:511633-513446 GCF_000002075.1 Aplysia californica
TATTTACTATCCATGTTACCTTCTTTTTGTATGTGTTTTCTGTTACAGGCCAACTGCATTACTTTGCTACTCCCCAAAGGTCCCGATTCAGCTCAAAATTATGGAATTTGAGTTGTAGGCATTTTTAGCTCCCTACAACTATTTCATTGCATTAGAATCCCCTAAGACCTGATTTCTTCTTAAAACCTTATACTATACTATACTATACTATGATTTCTTCCCATACCGGACATGTTTGTTGCCACCGTTTCCTCATAAAGTCAATTATAGTTTATTTTTTTCTTTATCGGCTGTTTTCTCAAAACGCGATTTGGCTCTATACTTTTTTTAATTACTCCACCATTTTTCGTCCAATCTTCATGAAATTTTCACAGAATGGAGAGAAGATGTATCACTAATAAATAAAAATGTGTCTGTTGAATTTTTGATATTATTGAAAAGATTTTTGTTGGTGATGTCTGGAGTGTGGATTTTCACGGATTTTTAGCAAATTTGAATACTACCTCAGGAAAAAATTCCTTAAAATGTTGTATTTCGTTTGGGACAAAGAACAACCGATACATTTTTAGATCTAATGTTTGTTAACATGCACGCCAAACAACAATTACTTTTGAAGAGCAATAAGTGCGATATTCATTACGTAAGACATGTCTACAAAATCCGATATGGCCGCCATATCCATGGAATATGGAAACTAAACTTTTTTCTCAAATTTGATTGCGGATTTTAAGAATCCTTACTTTGCTTGTTATATGTGTAAAATATGGTAAAATGTGGTCCTCTAATAAGCAATTAGCTTTCATTAACACATTTCAATTTGCCTGACTCACTGCTGTGAGAGAGAACTGCTTCTGGAAAGACCAGGGTTGGTAAAACTTTCTTCTACTTCTATCTTTATTAAATTCACACTGGCCGTGCCATTCTGTCTCACACGTTCATTCTGACTATCATGGACTGAGTTTTGGCATAGCTTCTTGTCTTATAATATCCTAGATCGTGGCCTATGAAACGAATCATTTAACTCAGTTTAAGCCAAATAAAAGGGAAAAGGTGAACGGTATAATATTCTGGACTGTATCAAAACGTAAGGTTTACCTTCGTTTGAGCGTGTTGGCGCGGCACATGAGACGCACGTTTGGCAGCTAAGTTTTTTTGGTTAAAAAATAATGGACTAGTGACCACAATCTAGGAGTACAAGTCTCAGTGATAGGTAGTAGTAAAACTACATGTAAACTCATACAGCCTTTGACGAAGACAAGTGTATGTCATCATCTGTACATCCGCACGCGCACTCGAGCGCACAAGCAAACACACTCAAACTCACACGGATACTTGCAGGTAAACTGACGATTTATTGGTTTTACAAAACTCTTTCAGCTGCGACATTTCAAAGCTGATTACGTGATTGAGAGCATGCGCAATGGAACGAACGAGCTCCACTTTCTTCCAAAATCTGGCCACAGTAAAGCAGTTTTTGGAAACAAATTTTAATAATCGAACTCTGACAGTGTGGGCACACGGGCAATGTCAAATTTTAATATTATCTCTACGCAGGTACACGGAATAGTGGGTTTAAATAGAGTGCACTACAGGGATAGCGTATTTAAAACATTTTGTCACAGCAATTAAATTCTCACTTAACTTTACGTACGAAAGTGTTAGTCAAGATAAATCGTTCGCGCCTATGTATTGCTTTTGATTGGTAAGTACGAGTTCATTTGAGACGATAATAGCACGTAAAGTACAATGCTAGTAAAGGAGAATCGAGGCACGCCCATGTTGCTGCGGCTACTACTGCTGCTACTGCTGCTGC
>NW_004797411.1:514465-515820 GCF_000002075.1 Aplysia californica
GGGGGGGTTCTTGTCGAAGTTGTAGTGGAAGTCCTTCATATCTCACGGTGTCTATTTTGACACTGGCGGATTTCGTTTACTTTTGTGCATACGAAGAGACAGACAGACAATAGAAAGGCTAGACATAGAAGGAAAATATCTAAGAATTATGCATTTTTACTAGGACCAAAACGCTGCGGTGCGAATTAATAGAGAATACAGTGAATATAAGCACATTAGAAGAGAAGTGAGGTAAGAATATGTTATGTCACCAGACCTCTTTAACATGTACCGTGAAACAATCCTTAGAAACATAGAAGAATGTCCAGGTCTCAAAGTGAATAGAGAAAATAATAATAACATCGGATATGCGGGTGACACAATTTTAATAGCAGACTTAGAAAGGGACCTTCAACCGCTTCTAGGTACTGTGGTAACAGGAAGTGAACGTAAAGGATTGTTGTTGAATGTAAAAAAAACCCACAACAGAATGCGTGTTAATATTTTAAAAAAAGCAGCGAATCCTATTTGTAATCTCATTAGCAAAGGTTATAAGATCAGTTTAAATATCTAGGATATATAACAACTTCTGGTGCCAAATGTTCCACAGAAATGAAACGGAGAATTACAATGGCTAAGGCTAGTTCCAATTAAATGAGCCCAATCCTGAAAATTAAAAACATCTTAACGACTACAAAAATGAAAGTTCTGAAATGCTTCAATATGGCTGTGAATGCAGAACAATCACGAAAGACAGTGAACATAAAATAGAAGCAACAGAAATGTGGTTTCTTAAGAGACTGCTGAGAATATTGTGGAAGGAAAAGAAATCAAATGCGGTTGTGTTTGATGAAGGCCACGTGTGACACTTACTGTAAAAAATAATCTGGAAACGACGAATGCATTTTTTGGGACACCTGAATAGATATAGGTCTTGAACATCTAGGTCTCAGTGAAAAAATTGAAGGCAAACGAGGATGGGGCAGGTCCAGAGCAACCTTCCTAGGCAACCTAAACAAATCGGTAACGGGGAAATATCAGGGAAACGTAGCTTTTTTGTAAGAGCATCCGAGCAAAAGAGTGAACGAAGAACCACGATAGCCGATGTCTGTCGCAGATCGGGCACTGGATGACGAAGACGTGTGTTACAAAAGCACCAGTTCCCCAGCTGGTTCTTCATTTTTTACATATTATTATGTCTCCAGCACACTCATTCCTGCACCCTCTCACTCACTCGCTCACATATTCACTTACATCTCACTCCAATTCCCTCTCGTGCTCTATCTGTCTGCCTATCTGTCTGTTTCTCTCTTTATATATTTATCTATCTATCTATCTATCTATCTATCTATCTATCTATCTATCTATCTATCTAT
>NW_004797411.1:517277-519750 GCF_000002075.1 Aplysia californica
AGGGACCCTTGGGAAAGGCAGTTCACACGAATTTTCGTCACTTCACCAAGATGGGTACCCAGCTTTTAGAGCGAAAGATCTTGTCAGTGTTTGAGCGCGTACAATCTGCAGCTTACACTGTATGCTTCATGGAAGCCGAGAATGTTTCTGGATGTTCTAGGGTCTGCTGGATAATAAAGGTTGTAAAGCGCACTTGGCATGCTGTAGGGCCCGGATTTGCGCTCTATAGAAATGCAAATGCTAGTAGTAGTAGTAGTAGTAGTAGTAGTAGTAGTAGTAGTAGTAGTTGTAGTAGTAGTAGTAGTAGTAGTAGTAGTAGTAGTAGTAGTAGTAGTAGTAGTAGCAGTAGCAGTTGTATTATTATCATTATTTGCAAGGACCCGTTTCAATAAGAGAAGCATAATTCAAAATGTCCAGTGATGTAAAGGGGCTTGTATGGAGAGAAATAGTCAACACCTGGAAGTTTAAAAAGCCACCACATTCCCTGAGATTATTTGACAGTAGCAATTTCGTATAAAGGTGTTATTTAATGCACACTTGGTGAATTTTTGTACTGGAACAGTGTTGTTGGTTTTTGAGAAGTTGCAAATTTTCCGTTTGATGTTTAAAACTTGATATATTTCGCACAAGCTGTTTGATTTTCTTTATATATATTGACACACATGTGGCTGGGTTTTGTTTCTTCGAAGAATTGCTAAACTGGTCCTAAGACGACCAAATTATTGCCCTTTAAATTAGGTCCTTTTTTAGACACCCGAAATTTATCATTGCATCTGTACTTTCGGTTACAGCAGGTTAGTCTTAACTCTAGATTTAAAGACTGTATCAGTATAACGATAATCAGGAATTATCACCCAGCGTGTTTATAATAAATAGATAATATCGGGCTATCCTGCACAACTAAGAGAGCTTTAAACCACAGAGGAGATCGTGGAAAAGACACCTTGCCATTCACGTACACGGAGCTGGCACGCAGGCGGTGTAACATAACCTTCCAATCGCCGAGCAATGAGTAATCCGCCAGACGTGGGTGCGTTCAGATTCATATAAGTAGCTACAGCACTGCTTGCAAACTAGTACGGTTGTGACATTTATAAAATTTTGACAGCACTGCTAGCAAACTAGGATGTGGTTGTAACAATTGTATAGTTGCTGTAGTGTGGGTAGAAAACTGGGATTTTTTTGTACAGTTGTGCTGGTAAACTGTCATAAAGTTATAAATCAGATATAGTTGTTACAGAACTGTTAGTTAGTAAACTGTCATATAGTTGTAAATCTTACATTTTTGTGTATTATTAGTAAATTGAGTTGTAAATCTTACATACTGGCATTTTGTTGCTACTCTAATATAGTTGTTACTGTAATGCTAGCAAACTGACACATCTTTATAGTTGTAGCAGCACTGTCAGTAAAGAGGCATATATAAATAAAATACAATTGTACTGCTGATAAAGAAGTCTTAGCCTAAAGCTACAACAGTCCTGTTATTAAAGTGGTATCTTTACTGCTACTGAATTGTCATTTAAGAAGGATGTGTTAAGCATTTGGCCACCCATATTTATTCAGCAATGTAGTCAAACATAGTTCCAACTGAGCTATCAGTGAGCCCTGATACCGGCTAATTTTCAAAACAATAGGTCAAAACTACCCGCTCGCCGTTTTACATCTATTAATCTAGAAACTATGTGCATTTGTAGGGAAAACACGGCTGACGTGGTGAAACACTAAAGGAGTTTGAAAAAAGTCTCAAAAGCAGAACCTATCCTAGATGACCGCTCATTTTCATTTATATATGTGGTCAAATAAAACAGGTAGTCATCTTGGATGGTATCATTATAATACAGAGGAAAAAGCAAAGGCGAGTTGTGGGGTGGGGGGGGGGGGGGAGGGGGTAAGGCAGGAAATGGTCATTTGCGCAAGTAATGGTCCTGGACAGGTCTTAGAGCAAGTTCGACTGTATTTCCTCGTTATAAATATACTTCAACTTAAATAGTATTATTTATAAAAACAACAACAACAACAGGCAAACAACAAAATAGAAAACTTGAGAAAAAACTAGATAAGACGCACAATGTGGCTCTTTTACTATGTGCGCGCGCGCGCGCGCGTGTGTGTGTGTGTGTATGTGTGTGTGTGTGTGTGTATGAGAGAGAGGGAGAAAGAAAGAGAGAGAGAGAGAAAGAGAGAGAGAGAGAGAGAGAGAGAGAAATAGAAAGAGCGAGAGAGAGAGAGAGAGAAAGAAAAAAAGAGAGAAAAAGCGAGATAGACAGACAGACTGGCAGACAGACAGACAGAGGGAAAATGTGTGTTATTCAGTACAGTATTTTTAGACAATACAACCAACATGACAGCAATGTTGGAGAAAAGAGCGAAGTGGTTAGAAATAATGGCAATAATAAAATAATATTATACTTGGTAAATTTACGTGAAAGCGTGGAAGGTGGGAGAGGGGTGTATGTCTGTGTGTGTGTGT
>NW_004797411.1:521605-526605 GCF_000002075.1 Aplysia californica
ATTAGGTGTGTCCCGCGCGCTCATATGACCTATGCAGTTGCGAGCGCCGTAAAACACTTTACAAAATCAAAAATAAAAAATACATATTATTATAAGCCTCGCCAGTTGAGAAACTTGTTGGTTTTCTAGCGAAACCTAGGACTTTACATCAACTCCCTGAGCGAAACAAAGAATAGGAGAGCCCACGTTTGCCAACAAAGAAGGCCGGAGCGAATGCATGGGGAGGGTGTGGTAAGCGCAGACAAGCAGAACGCATCGTGTGATAGGCCAGCCTAGTCTAGATTATCTAGGCCTACCACTACCCATGCCCTCACTTCTCCGATGCGGGGATGGAGAGGTCACAATGCTGTGATGGATGGAGTGAATGTGTAGTAACGTGTGCAAGCAGACGAAACACACAACGGGTGTGGTGGAGTGGGGGACAACACAGTTCTTTCTGATCGCCAACGCCGTGCTGTCAACATCGCTTGAGAAAGGAACCCGATTCAATTTTTCATCAAGTAAGACCTGGAGGTCATGTTGAACAATGTCAACATCAGGGTAGATAACAAAGAGAAATAAACAGAACACCAGACTGATAGATTAGGCCTTCTTTATTATTTCCATTGGATTTATTACTGGATTCCTTATAACGAGAATCCTGGTATAACGGACATTTCGCTCTTGTCCCCTACGTCTCGTTATAACAGGATTCCACTGTAGTATTTTATACCATACTTGAAGTTTTTTAGCATTGCACTTCCGGTAAAATAAATCCTTATATTTCGTACGTGGAATATAGGCTGGCGAAGCTGATATCTCACAAGCAAAATGTAAAAATAAATTTGCATAAATTACTCAGCGCATTTTATTCGCCTTCTAACCTTCTATAAGCAAAGTATGGACTTGAATCATATTCCTACTTTGTGTAATGTCTTGGCAGCCCCAGTGACGGTGGGTGAACCAACATTTGGGTGGCGCTTAGGCTACTTCCACTTCGTTATCACAAAATAACAAGCTATAAGAACTAAACAGTGATTTTTTTCTATACCCACAGCAACAGCAACAGCAACAGCAACAGCACCAGCATTTTGAAAACCATTCAAAGGAGAAGAGTCACCTTTGTCTTCCATCTCTAAGTTAAATTCTTCTGGATGGTGTGGAGGAAGCCGTTTCCTCCAAATGTATGCTGATTTTATCTGGTTCGACATGATTACAGTTAAATCCCAGCGGCACTAAACAAACATTCACAAACAGCACTTCAAACACTTTCCGTCTACGAACTCGATAAGGCCATGTATTCGCGAAAAATAGAACGCACCTAACAAAGGTCCAGCGAGCGCATAGGTAACTGTGTCACTGGTAAACTTTTACCCCACTGTCAGGGCCACAGACATCTTAGATATCTTTTTGTTATTTATATATAAGTAAAACATTCTCCTGTGTTTCGTTTGCTTTAGTAGGGGTTTTACGGCGTAAGGTCATATGAGCGCCAAGGATTGGATTTCAACAGAGAAGTTCTTAGCTAGTTAGAATGAAGGTGAGCGACAGATAAACTATCACAAAAAAGTCAAGGAAAAATGATCAAAGAAAGATCTGAAAAACAGTTTAACCGAATGTATTCATTTTTTTAAAGGATGCTTTTGATTCTCTAGATTAAGTGTGTACTATTTCAGATTTTAAACAACAACGAGAAGTTCATGTAATATGAGTTAAAGTCCGACTGGTCGAATTAAAAAAACCCTGAAGACTCATAGTTTTTCATGAACATTGTCAATAGTGGATGTGGCCACCCCATCTGATCAAACACTCAGTACAGCGTCGACACATGGGCATGACATGCCTTCAGAGAACTTGTTGCGGTAGGTCCTGCCACTCCTAGACGAGGTAGCTCAAGAGTTGTTTTAAATTTTGTGCAGGATGGTGTTTGTCCCTTTTCCGGAGGACAATGTGGTCCCAAATGTTCTCTATTGGGTTCAAATCCGGTCTACAAGCTGGCCAGTGCTTGCGGGTGACACTTCGCTGCTGCAGGAAACCCCCCACGATGCGCTCGCGATGTGGCGTGGCATTATCGTCCTGCAGAACAGCCTAGGGTCCAATCTGCTGCAGGAGAGGAACAGCAAGAGGACGCAGGATTTCGTCCCTGTACTTTCCTGCAGTTAAATCGCCCCGTATATTGTACAGGGGGGGGGGGGTACTACGGTGAGCTGAGAAGCCTCCCCACACCAGAACGGACCCTCCACCGAAGTGTGCCACCGACTGGGTGCAATCGTGGTAGAAACACTCTCCTCGGCGCCTCCAGACGTTGGCTCGCCTGTTTGGATGCAGCAGGTTGAATCTGGATTCGTCAGGGAAGACTACCTGGACTCACTGGCATCGTGTCCACTGTGAAAAGCGAGCAGACCACACCCAGAGAGCTGTATGGGGGGGGGGGGGGGGGGGAGGGCGATGTGTGCCTTCAGTACCTGGCAGGGACACGGGAAGCAAACCTGGCTCTACGGAGACGTCCCCTTGCTCATATTGACATTGGCTGTCACCCATAGTTGGCCACTTATGCAGTTTGGTGGGTCGTGACGTCACTGCCTGTCTGACGTTGAACCGGTCGATCTTGTATTTGGTCAAACGAGGCCGCCCTTGTCGAGGCCTGTCCTGGACCCTTCCGGTCGCTCTCCATCGTTCTTGCAACCTTCATATGAATGACGGGGATACTCCAAGTCTACGTGCAACGACTCGGAACGTTGAGCCATCTTGGAGCCAGGCAAGGGCTCGTTCTATGTCGACATCAGGCAGCGAAGGTCGTTGGACCATCGTGTTATGCAATTCGCGAAATACATAAATGGATGTATAGTCATTTACATAACATTGTACTGAACATGAATCTACTGAGATAATAATGATGCTATTAATTAATGTGTCTTTAAATTTATTTATTTTTAGTTTAGACTCAGATGTTGTATGTCTCAAGAGTTGGGGAAGAGAGTTCCAAACTGATGGAGCAAGGTGGGCAAACGATCCTGTATGAAACCAGTAAAACAGACATTTTTGATATTACAATTTACTTTTTCTGCTTTTTAATCTTCTGTTGCTGAGGGGAGATGCAATTCCCTATGGTAGGCCAACTCGGAAGCTCTTTCAATTGAGATGTTGTAGTTTCTCATAGTTACCATGACTCCCTTATACCATATTTACGTGGCCTACCTCTCTCTTCCCCCCCCCCTCTCTTTCTCTCTTTCTCTTGCCCTCTCTCTTGTTCTTTCTCTCTTGCTCTCTCTCTCTCTCTCTCTCTCTCTCTCTCTCTCTCTCTCTCTCTCTCTCTCTCTTGGGTATTTGGCATTATAAGGTCTCGAAGCTGGTTGACAAGGTGACATTCGTAACAGGTCACACATAGATAGTCGTTCTCCAGCATTAATTGAACCAGGACAGGACTCATTGTCAAAAGTTGCTCTTACACTTCCATTTCTCTGCCTGTGATATTGGCCGGTCAAATCAAGTAGTGGCAAATAGGCAGGAGCGTCGCAAATTGGCCTAGACCAGTCGCGTAGCGTCATGTTACTGATTATGCCGAATCAGAGGAGATTCCCATGAATGTGCAAAGGATAAAGAGGAGTAACGAGTTATTGATAAAACTAAATGGTTACCCTGCCCCCCTTTCCAAACTGCTTGACTGAACACAAAACATCCAGGGTCACCGTGGAGTCAAGTTGGGTCACCGGTGTCTGTGTTGTAACGGTAAGGCGCTTAGCTGTTTCACACAGGAGATCGGAGTTCGATTCCCTTGTGGGGAGAAATTGTCATTGAATATCTCGGTCTTTCTGTTGTAATGAAATGGTCGCTTTTAAGGACAAGCGGGCAAACCCAGGTTTCGGTGGTTTCCAGAAATCTTGACCAACACCAAAAGTGGACATTGCCCTACCTATAAAAGAAGTTTGGTTTCATTGGTGTGCACCTCTGTTTGGTTACAGAGAAAACACTCCTTGTACAAAAACTTTACCTTCGATTTTCTCAAAATTTTTCGGGATAGCCCCATTATGCTTAAAAGCGACCAAATATCCCTCTCAGTGCGGGTCCAAATATCCATCTCAGTCGGAATCCCGCCTTCTAACATGTGTTAATTGGGGCGTAAAAACATAATATATCAAAAACAGCTCGGTCACCGTTATTCTCTCAGACACAGGAAGCAGAGCGTTGTGATCGTTGTGATGCGCAAAGACATCGTTGAGTAAGGGGGTTTTACTTTACTTCTCCCAACTAGTCCTTTACTGAGTGTATTAAAAGTATACTCGGTGACCGGGTTTCTCTGATAAATGGGACAAAAAGAGGAACCTGACATTCCAGCCTCTATTACAAGACAGATCAGTGTCAAGATATCGAAAGGAGGTTTTATTGTACGGTTTCAAGAGGAAAGAAAGGCACACCAAGGCGCAATAACGCCTCAAGACGATACACAAGCGAGGGAACGAGAAAGAATATAATCAACATGTGGCACCCTTCAACATTTAGTTTTATGTTTACATTTAGTCATTATAGAAAACAGGTACGATTGACCCCTTTCTTTGGGAGAAGGCAAAGGATAAATATATTTATTGAATTTATAAAGTATTATCCCTACAATCTTCAGACCGCTGTTATGTCTTACTGTTGTCCCAAAAAATATGTATTTTCCCAGAATATATTATACTTAATCACTTCCAATTAATATTAGATCTGTTTGTGTATGAGTGTCTGTATGCTTGTATGCCTCAACGGACTTACGCGTTTAGAAACTTACAGGGACGATATATGTATATATCTATATTATATAAACACATAACATCTGCTGATTGTTTTTCTATGTTAACGTTAACGCTATCTGATGACCGGTCTGGAAATGTGACAAAGCAGGGTCAGGGACGGCTGGTTGTTTGTAGAACTGACCGGCTGTAATTCTCATCGATACCTCCCCTTCTCCCCCCCCCCCACCTCAGATCAATAAAATACGGATAGATCTGACTTGATTTGCACAGAACAAGAAATACCGTACT
>NW_004797411.1:529105-559088 GCF_000002075.1 Aplysia californica
CGTAAGGTAGCGACTTACGCACACACACATACACACACATACATTCACACACATAGGCCTACATACATACACACTCACACACTCACACACATATACATGTACATACATACATTCTCACATACACACATACAAACACAAACACACGCACACACACATATTCTCTCTCTCTCTCTCTCTCTCTCTCTCTCTCTCTCTCTCACACACACACACACACACACACACACACACACACACACACACACACACACACACACACTCACACACACTCACACAAACATATGCACACCTATTTTTATCCTTGTCATTCTCCAACATTATTTGTCAGCTTTGTTCATCTATGAAATTCCTTACACTTTGTATTTTTTAATAATATTTAATTTATTACTGTGTGACACATGTTTTAACTGTTTGAGTAGATAGGGAGAAGTGATGCACCCTATAGTTTTATTAGACACTTAACACAAAGACCGTGGTTCTCAAACGTTGAGGTCTGAGCTCTATAAGAGGTGTTAGTGGTGGGGTATGTGTGTGTGTTTAGTAGGGTGGGGGGGGGATGACATTTATGCCGGGGGAGGGGGGGGAGTGAGAGCGGGGTGGGGGGGGGGGGGTGGCAGGAGAGGACATTTATGCCGGAAAAGGAGATTTTTACGTTTGGTCTATTGATATATATCTTTAAGTTTGTGGCTTGAAACCTGAGTACTAATGACACATCATCATTCGACCAAGAGTTGTTGTATAGCGGTAAAGTTTTTCATCTAGTGCACACCAAAAAAAACATGAGTTCGATTCTTTGGTGGACTCTTTCTTCTCCACTGTGGTCTTTAGATTCATAGAAGTTTGGAATTTTGGTTTTGGAGGGAAACTCGTTTACTTTCATTTCAACCTCCTTTGTTACAGAATGGTTTTATGCCACTCAAAGATATTGGTGAAAACCCAGCTTTCCTTGCTTTAGCAGAAATAAAAAAGGAAATCTTTTGATGTTTTCGAAAACCAGGCGCGGTTTGGCCATAGAGCACAGTAATGCAGTGCCCCTAAATATTTTAATGTTCTTTTACGTAAAGCACCCTTATTTAAAAGAAGCCAGAAACAAACTTTAGCCAAATATTATATCAAAACAAGGTCCTCACTGGCGCTGTAACTGTCATTTTTGTGTCTATGGCGCCGTAAAGCATCTACGATGCCATGCCAAAGTCCACGCGCATTAACTAAGTGGTAACCTGACCTATAAATCGCTATTTAGGATAACCCAAAGGATGACGACACTCGCTGCGAGTTTGGCGGTACATTAAGATTAAATAGATGGCACATCTCAAATGTGCTCTTACTGAACAGTGCCAAAATATAGCCCACAGTAGGCAGTCTTGAAATATACGCGATAGTCTGTACACTGTTCTAGCCTATGCCAAAATGATGTGAGGCCCGGAGCAATCCAGCAGAATGCTCGAGTGAATTATGATTGGTTCATTGTCTTGCCACTATTTTTGGTTACTCCGTGACTGTGAACCTGAGGAGGGTGAACGAGACATACTTAAGTCAACGTTCTGTGAGTTGTGTATTTGGATGGTTTTGTAGTGTAGTGGTGAAAGTTATTACTTGAGTGTTCAGTTCAAATGCAGCCAATGCAGGATGAACGAAATTGATGTTTGGCTAACAGACAAATTTAGTTCCAGAAATCAAATCGACAAGTAAAAAGAATGAAACAAAAAGCACGAGGTCCTCCCCCACCAACCCATTTACTATTCCCTTGACCATCTTCAGCATGCTTAATTGTGCAAGCCCACTTTATAGCCCCACGAGTCGCCCCTGTCGGAAATGTCACTTTTTCAAGCCAGGGACTTGAAATAACTGACTTCTAACGCCAGGTGTCTCTTTCAAACGGCCACCTTTCTCTCTCTTATTCTTCTCTCTTTCCACAGTCAGTTTTAATTGCACTATTTTTTAAATCAAAATTCTCATCGTTCATAGCAATCGAAATCATGATAATCTTTTAACATGATCATTCTTAATACCTAAAGATTCTTTTAAAAATATCCTTTTCGAAGTTCATCGGCTTGCATTTTGATCGGTAAAAAAACAAAACAATGATTGGCCCCAAGGCGTGTGGCTGTACTTGGGGCAAACCTTTGATCTCAAACTTAACTTCAAAAATTTTATGCAAATACGTAACGCTGTCTGCATGTGCAATTATACAAATTATTAGTTGTTTTTTTCAAACACACTTTAATCTACTTGTGTATTTCACAGAGTTGATTTATTTTGTTGTGCCTTGTTGTATAGAACGTGTTTGTGTTATTCGGACAGTGCGAGTCTTCTGTTGAGTAATTTTCGCATGTTTAGGAAGCAAGGTGGCCTTTTTCAAAATTGCCTTTTGGTCGGGTACTTCCAGTAGGCATATTATTTTTGTATAGTTTTACTGTTCTGACATTGTATTCAGTGATGAATTAGGAAAACAAGCAACTCTAGTCGACCATATTAGGACACTCGGCGGTATTAAAAACAAAAACTATGTGTGAGTTAAAGAAAAAACTAAATATTTCTACGCTCATACAACTGACTTGAAATATTTAAATATTTGAACAAAGCGAAAGAATCAAACTTCTGGAATGAAAAAATCTATTGATATGTAACTGATAAGTTTTCATAAAGTTGTTAATGGAAGAAAAAAGGCTGTGAATGTAATCTTGTGATTTGTGAAATTGAATATTTTCCATGAATTGTAAATGTGATTATAATGTCTTGAAAAGTGAATCATGTTGGTACGAATACGAGATGAGAATGGTAGATAAATTGGCTTTTGTGTGTAAACACATTGAAAACAGACGATTAAATTTTGTCGAATTCAAAACGTGCAGCCATTCGACTTTAAAGTATAATTATTTGAAAAGTACATCTAGTATCTTTTGTTACGAAATAACTCAATGTAGAAACCTTTTATTACTTTTTATTGATATGTATATAAATGTCAAATAAACTCACTATTGGACTTTCGACTTCCACAAATTTCACCCCGTGTACCCCCTATTGTACTAGGTCAGCATTATACTTAGGTCCGATTCATGTGACACGGACATTTCGATACCCAAAGTGAATAGACGAATGTTTCTAACATAATATGTACAAAGACATAGATCTAGTCGGCATGTTTCTTTCATGTACCTGTATTTAAAACCAAGTGTTAGGGGTGAGTTCTTTAGCGAAAGGAAGACCGTTTTTGCCAATTTATTTTAGATGTTGAAATGGAAGCCAATGCACGTGTTTCATTTTCTGTTCAAAGCACTTTTTAGCTGACAGTCATAGTTTGACATAATAAAGTTTGAGAGAAGGAAAAAGTGTCTTAGTTGTTTATTGTCTGGAGAAAACTAAATATGGGGCCGAGATGGTCAATTGCTTTTGTTGAGCAACGCACTTCTATGAAGTTCTTTTTTTTTTTTTATAGTAGAGGGTTTTACGGCGCTCGCAACTGCATAAGTGAGGCAGCGTGGTGGAATCAGGCTCTCGTCAAAATAATCAAAGTGAAGAAACTTGCGCTTTTCCGCAGGTTTGTGAATTTGTATGAAAATTTTGTTTTTAGGCTCAACACCTTTCATGTTCATTAAAGAGCTCATTTCTGTGTGGATTTTTCTGAAAAACGTTGATTAAAGGCACAAAAAATTTGATTTTTGGGTTACCACGGACTCTTAAGCTAAGGAAATAAATAATCTTTGGCGGCCAATTTCTCACTAATTTTACCTCTAAAAACAGGTGACTCCCACCTTCTTCCTTCACAAATATCTCGACTTGGATTCAAGATAAATGGATATTTTTTTCAACCAAATAAAGACAAGTGAACAAGCCTTAACTCATTGGAGTCGCGCTATACTTGGCCTTGCGCGCTTATGAAATCGCATGATTTTGGGGTATGTTCAAATGCACATAGCTCAAAAACCGTACAAGATAAAACAAATCTGTTTGCAGATTCTGAAAGTAGGAGGTTGAAGGCACAAAGAATAGTGAATGAGGAAAAAAAATAAAGTTCTCTCTGAGTGGATTGAAAATCTAGAAAAATTGGGGGCAAAACTTTTGTTTTCACACTAAAACATCATCATATTTGGTCATATAAATTGGCATAAAACATAAATAGAAGGCAAATCAACATATTTATTGTAAAAAAAAATAAAAAAAATGAAAGATATAATATATGACAATTCTGATGAGAATGACATGAAATGATAGGTGGGGGGATGATGATGATGATGATGATGATGATGATGATGATGATGATGATGAAAAGATGATGGCTGAAAAAAACAATATTCAGGCATAGTGTTCTTTGGTATGAAAGATTTCAAAACACGGATGGACACAGAGTGCCTTGTTGCACTTGCTGCATTCAAATTGTGTCACTTTCCTCTTGCTTTTCTGGGTTTTGTGGTTGTCACCTCCAGAGATGGCCCGAGCGTAGCAGACCACACATGCCCGCTGCATTTTCTTGTCATCGACTACGATTGGTGAAGGAAAATGGCGCTCCACCAATCGATTGAGATCGTGTGGCTGTGGTGGAGCTTGCTGGTCCTCAGGAATGGACGCCAGAGATCGGCAAACAGACATGACAAATTTCTGCAGCTGCATGGTCTTCTTCCTGTGTGATCGTCGATGCTCGTTGTACAAAATGTGCGATTGCACCATTACGAGTGTCATTAGGTGAAATGCTAGTTTCTCCCAATACTTTACAGTCTTCCTGTGAAGAGGATGGTACGAGATCATCTGAACGCTGTGATCTACTCCTCCCATGTTTTGGGTGTAGTCGCGAACAGCTGCTGGCTTTATGGTGTCTGCTGTGCGTGTCCGGACAGGTACCATTTCGTCGGTGTGCTTCGTCGTGTGGATGTAAACGTCACGCTTGTCCTTCCATTTCAAGGCGACAGTTTCGACGCCACGCGCTTACCTCTCCAACCTGAAGTGCTGTCTGTGCTAGTTCTGGTGGCACCCCGACACGATTGGCACGGACTGTGCCAACAACATTCGTGTTTTCAGCAACGAGTTGATCAACTAGTTTGGGGCTGCAATAATAATGTCCACATAGAGTGTATGTCCCAAGTTGGCGAGTGGACGGAGTAGCCGGTTGCAAACATCTACAGGGGCGTTGCTGACACCAGGGGCTTGGCAGTAAATTTCAAAGTTGTGAACATAACCAGTTTTAGAGTCACAAAGCAAATACAACTTCATGCCCCATTTAGTTGGCTTGTCTTTCATATACACACGCCACGTCAATCTTCCACGCCACGTGCACAAACCTTCATCGATACAAATGTTCTCATTTGGCTGGTACGCCTCCTGAAAAGACTGGAAGAGAGAGAGAAAAAAGACACGGACAACACACAAAAAATATTAGACACAATTACCAGCACATTATTTCCAGTAAAGTCAATGGAATAGAAATAGGCTACATTTTGAAAATTCAAAGGGGAAAAGGCAAATATGAAGACACAAGCAAAAGTTTAGTCATTCTTATCACAAATCATTGTTTTATGAGTGATTGAATAAAAGTTGATGCTGCTGCTGCTGCTGATGATGTGATGATGATGATTATGATGATGATGACGATGATGATGATGACGACGACGATGATGAGGAGACGGATGATGACGATGATGGTGGTGGTGGTATTGACGATGATGATGGTGGCAGTGCTGATAATGTAGAAAAACATACCTGTAGTAGATGATCAACAAGAGGACGAATTTTGTGCAGGGGATCGTGGCCGTCCTCTCCTCGTGAAATCTGGGTGGCATTTTCGTTCTCTTGGCATCAGAAGTGGCGCAAAGGCAGTGGCAATTGTAATGTCCTTGGACCAATAGTTCACAATCTTGGGCTTTTTTACCAGGGACATGTGTAGAAGAATGGCCAAAAATTTACGTATTCCCTCCTCAGTTACGGTTGTCCAGGTAGTAAAAAAACTTCTGTCTGATAAGGCAGTGCCGCGCCGTTCAGCTTCTCGTTGTTTCAACCTGATAGCATCTGCAGCATACCTATTGGTCTCCCTCTTCATCAGTTTGATAATGTCCGCAGTAATAAAGCGACAGTAGATGTCTTCAGGCAAATCCCATTTCATACCTGGGGTGCCCACAAATGGTATGAGGAGTGGGTAGTTGTTGAAATCACGCACCCATGTGTTTCCGTCATCTCTGTTGTCATCTCCTTGAGGACCTAAAAACACACAAAAGAAAGAAGAAAAACAAAAACAAAACTAGATCTAGATAGATTCATTATAGGTCACTTTTTTAATTCTTTTTAGAAATTATGCATTGGCTAGGTACGGTACATAATCGTGTGTCATTACTACGGCCTATATTTAGCCCTCAAAGAGTGTTTAGTATAACGTTCATCTAGCCCACTAGTATTCTACTTGACTACTGCATCTAGGCTATCTTAGTATCTACCTACCTTATAATTATATAAACCAGAATAGCTGATATACCTAAATTAATACACCACAAGAAAAACTAGATTTAGATCTAGTCTAGGTCTAGATCTATTCTATTCAATGCTATCAAAGAATAACACTAGCCCTCAACGACTTACCAGGTTCTGGCGGCGGGTTGGCGGATCCGATGGGATTGATTAGGCCTAGTCTTCGACGAGGCATCCTGGGCAACTCGATGTCCTCTTCAGAGTCACTTTCAGTGTCACTACTAGATCTAGAGGTAGGAGGAGGTCGACATCTCTTTCTGGTCTGTGTTGGAATAGGTCTAGATCAAGTGTCCCTTGTTACTCCTTGTGATGTTGAAGGTGTGTTTATGTCAGAGGTGTCACTCACATCCCTGCTTCCCATCAATGGTAGGCTTGTATACTCATCTCCACTGCTCTCTCCATCTTCTAAATCACTCGTACCATCTTAAAATGGAAAAACCACTTCATCTTCGTTGTCTGAACCGTCAAGCAAGACAAGTTCAAGAGCTTCATTGTCTGTAAACATTCGCCTCCTGGGCGCTGCCATTTTGACTCTTGACGTAATTTCGATGATTTTTCTGTTGCTTAGGCTATGTACAAACACGCTGGCTAAAAGCATAAAATTTAGTCAGTTGTGGTCAAATGGGAATAATAACGAAATTATAAGACCTATAAAATGTAAACAAACTTCATCGCATAAATGTATGCGGTGCGATCTCAACGGTTCTCAAGTCCATCGCATATATGTATGCGATGTGATTCCGCTTACAAGATCTGATCACGTGGGCATCGGTATGTGCTTGTGTGCGTGTGTGTGTGTGTGTGTGTGTGTGTGTGTGTGTGTGTGTGTGTGTGTGTGTGTGTGTATGTGTGTGCACGTGAACGTATGTATTGTACTGTAACGAGAAAAAGGTGGGGGAAATAGGAAAGGGCGAGAATGAAGAGAAAATGTTAAAGATTTGGACGAGAGCCTGATTCGACTACGCTGCCTCACAATAAGGTCCTATGAGCGCCAAAGGGTGGGTGTCAACAGAGAAGTCTTTACAGGGAATCAGACTCTCCTCTTTAGCTTCAACAGCACAATGTCTGCTTCGACTATCAAGGCACCCCAAATTAGCAAGTCACAAGAGAGTGACAAACATACAAAAGAAGTAGTGGAAATGACAATAGTAAGGAACATGAAAGACAAAGCAGCAGTTCCCTGTTGTAGATCAGGCATAGTTATGAGCGTGACATGAGTCAGCCCATTTACAATTCTACTGTGCACTAGGACGAGAAATGTCCCCCCTTTGGGAATGGCCTAAAGACACTTTCTGTCAGTGGCACTGCCCCGGGGGTTGCTAGAAGTGTCCCCATCCACAACAATGTTCCTAATAATACATCAATCACCAAGAGTTGGTGTCCTGAGGAACAGGCCTTTGTAAACACTGAATTTCTGGCTTTCTTTTTCCAAGAGATATTCAACTTCCATTCATGTCTAGAGATGCTTAGGACTCTCTTCCGTTTGGGCGTTTAATGTACTCTGCTTTTCTTTCTCAGGAAAGGGGCAAGATACAATTGAGAACTTTCTGTCTGTCACATTCGGAAAGTTCTTTGCACTTCAATCCTGCTCTCTTGCATTCACATGACCTTTTCATTTCTCATACGGGTTTGTGTTTATCATTTCAGACGTGTGCCTGACCTTGCTTACATAAATCCATTCGTTAGAAGTTCTGCTTCCGTGTTGCAGAACTTTCTTCCATTGAGTGGAGACATGATCGAGTTGACTGAACATGTGTGGTGCCGAATCAGCGGCTTGTGATATATAGGGCAATCACATTGAACAACGTGGTGAACCAGACAGAGAAGACGGTTCAGGATTGACTATAAGGAGCAGAGATGGATGTAGTGAAGTAGATGTCAGAAGCAAAGCAGGTTTGACATCGATTGTGCCTAATCCGCAAAAACGTGCCGGAACTGGAAAACATGGGGAAACAGGAACAAAAGGTAGACAAGGGTTGCTTTGATCACTCCTGAGCGTCGATGACCCGTTTTGAATAACCGCGATTAAATTAAATCAAAGCTTGTAAGCGGCAGGATGGCGCTTACCAGTTCTGATCACAACCATGTTTGGGGAGGGGTGGACTTACGAGTTTTGTTTACTTACAATAAAAGACACTTTTGTGCAGTTTTTCACGCAAATCTTCTGTTGGCATGTGCACCGTAAGCCTTATATGTGATTGTGTGAAAAAGTCCAAAATTGTCGCTTACAAGATCTGATCACGGGGGCATCGGGTGTGTGCACGTGAACGTATGTATTGTACTGTAACGAGAAAAAGGTGGGGGAAATAGGAAAGGGCGAGAATGGAGAGAAAATGGTAAAGATGTGGACAGAGAGATATAGAGAGAGGAGGAGGAGTTCGGGAAAAATCGAGAAATGTAATTGAGAGACCAAGACAGTACAATAGATTGCCTCACCTGGGATTAATATCCTCAATCCCGGCTCTTTCCAGCTTGTCATTATTTGCGATAAATTCATTCCATTTTGTTTGTGAAATTCTTTGTAGACATTTTATTTAGGAGTTTTATAGCTTGTGATAAACTGTTCTGTTTGCTTTTCACATCTCTGGAAGATAAATCAGTGTAGGAGGTTGTCGGATGCTCTGGTGAGGCTTGGTTCTTCTTTCCTATCCTATATCTATCATCTTTATCTCTACTCCTTCTTTTTTGAGTTTGTTGCTTTCTTGTAACACTTCTAATCGTCGGCAGTTATATGACCTTATTGTGTTGCAAGTGCCGTAAATCACTTACTAAAACTAAAAGAAAAACATAAATCAGCACTCAAAACATTGTCTAGTGAACAAAAGAAACGCCAAAAAACAACTATTTTGGCAATAACTAAATGACCATCCGTGGTAGAAGACTGAAGTTTACACCATCGACAGTATGTCATATTCTCTGTGGAAATCAAAAATCGTCTATCTTGCTTGCCACCGGCAACTAGAGCTATTGCCCCTTAATTGACATAATATAGAAAAAGCCACGTGGTGTCTTCAAAACACGGTCTAAATGAATGAAAAAAGGGTGGAAGATATCCATCTGAGTTCGGCTACAAAAGCCGAGGTAAAAAGTACGGTTCGGTCGTTTCGCCTGCTTTTGTAATGACAATGCTACGTGCAAGGGTTATACAGCAAGAAAGAACAAAAGGCCGTTCGGAGAGTAGAGAAAAGCCCGTTGTGGTTTCGACAATAAGGTCAAATTTGTAGATGTCTTATTGATGTCATATTTTTAAAGTATAACATGCCCTTTATGATTTCATACTTATAGATATTAAAAACTTCACCTATAAGCGAAATATCTATTTCCATCTGGATAGAATAGGAGAAGCTACTCATTTTGTCAGCACGTTTCACATATATACAGTGATAGTTCTACTTTTAAGACCACAGCACTATCTTGACAAATGTAATCAGCGACATTAATAGTACCAGACAGAACAAAACTGTTGAACACAAGTACTTTGAAAAGGGGCAAACGCTGCTCATGGATAATCTGGAAAGTGTTAAAGAAAGCAAGGCAATAATCTCAGACACTAAGAATCAATTAACCGAGATAATTATTTATTATGTTAACAGCAGGAACATTTACTTTTCTCTTCTTGTTTGTAAAATGTCGTCAGACCCCTCATATTGTCTCTTATCACCACATGGCGGCGTTACTTGGTCATCTCTCCCCTTGGCTCTTTAAACTATATTGTAGGGAGTTGTTTTGATTTGGTAGGTGTTGTACAGCGCTCGCATCTGCATAAGGTCATATGAACGGCCAGGAAACATTAAACATTTTCAGGTGATAAGAAATTTTGAATTTTGCCCGGATGGAGGCCGAAGCTTTCTCTTACTGATTTTTGTTACCGCCAATGGATATGTAACGTGCGCAACTTGCACATGGGACCTCCGAGTTTTTCGCCCTTGTCCGAGAAGACTAAGTGTAGATCTTTCCTACCAGAAGATCAGGGGTGTGGCTCAAAGACAGCAGTAAGGAACCAACGAGTAGCAGTAGAAAGGCTGCAGAAAGAGTTAGGAGCCCAGAGGAGAGGGCAAAGAAGATGAGGGGATAGGAGCAGAACGTGGAGACGGAAGCAGAAGACAAAACATTACTAGAGAGCAGGAAAGGGGGTGTCAGGAGACACTTTTAGAGAAAAAATTATGTCGCTATCCAGGACCTATTCAATGAGAGGCGAACACTTTAACCTCCGGGCCACGAAATCCCCCGTAGGCAGTTGTACGATTTACGCCTAGCAAATTATACGCTATTTGCAAGTAGACCACACCTCTTAGTGTGACTTGTAAATTCGGCTCTTTCCTGTACCAGCGATTTTGGAGAAAACAGCTTACACAATTCCTTTTTTCACAAAGAATTCAAAGATAAAATAATATTTTCATTGGTTTCCCATTTAGCGTGGAAAGTCACATTTGAAAATGACAGTGTGTACTATTTGAAGTTTCGAGGCGGTTTGAAGAGCTGGGCAAGACCGGTGGAGCCGTTCACTTTTTATCGGCTAGACAGTGGACAGGAGATTTATTACTGCTATTAAAGTTCCTTGAGTTTCAAGTAAGTCTTAACTAATATTTATTGTCAACATTCAAAAAGTACTTTGCCGATTTGAAGTCACCCCAAAAAGACGACAGGGGTTCACGGATAAGTTGCTGCACTACGTAATATTCTCTTTCATTCCTCTCTGTTGTAGTTTTCTATGGTGGCTTGCAACTTTGTTTTCATCAACTCCTGTCTCGACGAACAACCTTCCGCGAACACCGCGTGGCGTTAGATCGGTCCCAGAGAGGCTCTTTAGGTTTGACCTGTAGCTCGTCTAGCTAGCACCCTGCAAATAAACGTGTATGTTACCATGTGCTTGAGCACCGTCGCTGTGTGGTCTGTCTGTTGTCAACTGGGCTGCACGGCGCGTCAGACGTGCTATTCAACAGTGTTGTAAAACATGTCTAATAGTCCTTTTCGTTAATCCGTTTTAACTGCGCTGCGTGTTAGAGACATTTGGTTATGCATATTAAATTGTATGGGTATAAAAGAGTTGTTTAAGAGGAGGATCCATCTACTGGCGGTATTTAATTAGGCGTGAGAGCTAATTGAAAATCACTCATTTAGTTTTTTGACCAAAACCGTGCACCATACAAAAAAACCCAGCCGGATGTAGCTGACAACACTTTTCCCCGCTGAAAACTCAAGCTTGAAAACTCCACACACTAGGCTTGGGCGGAATTGAAAAAAAATAGGACTTTCAAGTCTCAAGTCCTAACACCTTGAGAACCGCAAGTCTCAAGCCCAATTTCAAATTCAGGGGACGTAATAAAGTATACATGTAGCATGAATAGTCTCTTTGATAGTAGTAAAGCCATCAGCATTACTTCCCTTTATCGTTATCATTATTTTGTTGTTCTCCAACCAACCACCTATGTTGAGCCGTATGGAACATCTTTGTGATACTTGTTTGGTTGATTTTTTTGGATTTTTTTTTTCCTTCGTTCGTTTGTTTTTTGTTCTGTTCTCTGTTGTATTAATAAACTCAGGAATTGCTTCAGCCTTGGATGGCAATGATGGCATTGAAGCCTTATCCGGGCCTAGGCCTGCCTACGCCTTATTGAGGAAGTGGACTCAACCAATACGCCAAGGGCGTGCAAATCCTAGCAAGTAATAGGGGTGGTACTGCCTACTGCCTACCCCTTATCGAAGAAATGGACTCAACCAATCCGCCTAGGACGAGCAAGTCTGAGCAAGTAGTAGGGGTGGTAGGTGTATTTAAATTCAAACAGTCAAACTAAATGCACTAAGTTAATTTAAAAAACATGCCAATTTTTAACATTTCTTTAGACATTGGTTCACTGAGTCTTTACTCAATATTTGTAGATATTTGTAGATCTACTGTGCGTTAAAATAATTGTATCTTTTGATTGAGGGATAGATCTATTTTGCTAGGCCACGCAAGACTTGGACTTGCTCAGTTCTAAATACTTGATCTCAAACACTACTTGATGGACACGAGAATTTCAAGTCTCAAGTCCAAGTCCAAGTCCTGCCCAGGCCTACCACACACACGTTTCCGGTAGACCTTCGCTGTGTTGATAGTTCACAGAGCTGCCGTTTTACTATTAAGGCGCAACTGTAGTGAATATTTTTTTTTAAATTTAGCCAAAAGGACTAATGCATTAAAAATAAATACAATCATAAGCGCTATAGAGTAGACAACTTTGCTTAAATCACTCTCATGCACTACCTAATTGTGATATCTGACTAGAATTTGCAACAAATTATACTCTGAACATAACATTCAACATAAACATAACATTAGACAATTCTGACTAATCCTATTCAAGAAATAGAGTTTTAACCCAAACAAATTGTAAACACTTTAATCGGGGAAATTCCACCCACCTACAAAATTCTGATCAAACATGTCCAACATACTTCAATGAATGACATAACTTTCAAAAACATTTCTCTGGTTTCCTGCGGGTTTGTCAGTAGTCACTACTATCACTGTCATCATCACCACTGTCTTTCTGGCATCTTTGAGGCAGCACAGTCCTTCTCCGAATTTCTCGCGACTATCGTCATCAATTTGAGACGGAGTCCACAACTGTTGTTTTCTTTGCCTTGGTTCTGGTGGGAACAGAAGGCCTTCCTTTTCCTTTTCCTTTTCCTTTTTTCCTTTTCTTCTTCTCCTCCTCCTCCTCTGTTATTCTTTGAATGAATGTACTCAAAACTGGTCAAACTTTCGCCATACTGGCGTTTAACAGTTTTCCAGTTGGTTTTTTCCCTCTTGGCTTGTAACAAAGGGGACATTTTTAAAACAAAAAAGTAAAAAGTCCTTTATGCTGGGTCTGGTTGCTGGTTCCACTGGGGTCACTGGCCTCAACGGTGCAGGTGTTGATGAGGTTGATGGAAACCCATTGTACCATTAAAAAAATATTCAAAATTGTTATAAATTTGTGCTCAACATTATCTGGGGGTAAATCCACCCACCAGGTGGGTGGAATTGCCCCAATGTAATAATGAAGTTTAATGGCCAACATTTTACTTGTAGGTTGCTATGAATGAACTAATAGGAGGTAAAATACTTAAGAGAAGATCATAACTTACAATCAATGCGAAGAAAGTATGGTTGTGAAAATCCACCCACCAAGTGGGTGGATTTACCCCAACTCTACTATGTAGATCCATGACCATAACAGAAGAATTTTCTTTTATAATGGCTTTATTGGTGCATAAAATGAAGACAAATAAACACTTCATTGATTTTAAAAGATACTTTAGACTTTCATCCACCATAAATACACAATGTCTAGCATCAAAAAGTACGTTAGGTCTACTTACTTTGCTGATGCTTGAAGATGCTCTTTAAGAAGGCTGCTGTTCAACATCCACAGGTTCAAAAGTAGATGAAATAGGAAAAGGAAGTCCAGGGGATGTAACTCAATAATCATGAGTGGCAAAACTCTCCTCAAATGACTTGCGGAGTTTTGTCCCTTAAAATTGTCCAAAGTGGGTGGAATTACCCAGTGGGTGGAATTGCCCCGGTTCACCTACATGTATAGAAATTAAAAATAATCACAACAATAACATCGGCCGTGTGGCAGGTCTGGGGTCACCTCTCGGGTAGACCTTCGCTGTGTTGATAGTTCACAGAGCTGCCGTTTTACTACGATTAAGGCGCAACTGTAGTGAATATTTTTTTTAAAATTTAGCCAAAAGGACTAATGCATTAAAAATAAATACAATCATAAGCGCTATAGAGTACATGTATAGAAATTAAAAATAATCACAACAATAACATCGGCCGTGTGGCAGGTCTGGGGTCAACTCTCGGGCTAGCCTAGCAAAATTATAGGCGAAAAAGTATGGTGCTCCATAGCGACCACAACCTACTAATTCCTTGTGTACATCAAATTTCAGGATCTGACGATTGATGACAAAACAACCATAATATTTCGTTCTTAGACTTTATTTGTGAGTGAGTGTTTTACTTTTATTTGAAATAAGTGTTTCTGTTTCATGAATGTGTTGGATAAGAGAAAAAATAACATCATTTACATACAGTAACGGATATGGTGACTGAGCTTTATCGTAATACACGTTGCGTATGGTTTTTAATCGTGCAAATCAAACGTATTTTTTCGCTTAATGCATATTAAGAAAACAACTCAAAAATGAACTTTATCAACCTACTATTCCATGGATCAACGATAAAAAATACACACCCATATCACATTTTTCTTCATTAACCACAATGGCTCGAAGATTCAATAGCTTTGACGTTGCATTACTTGAAACAAGAGGAGAGGATGAGAGAGGGTCGAAGATTCAATCGCGTTGACGTTGCATTACTTGAAACAAGAGGAGAGGATGAGAGAGGATGTAAAGAAATCAACTGAGACCTTTGTGCTTTATGCCAGACAGATACTAAAGAACATTTCATTTGCTCTGCAAGGGGAGATGGTGCTGGGTATGTCTATGGGGCAGAGAGACTTAAAGGATTCCTTACCCTTGGTTCTTGCCCCATCCATGTTGACTTGTCCAAGTTAAACGAAGGACAGGGTTTCTTGGCAGCGTTACAACAGCATACTGCACTATGACTAAAAAAAGTGCAGAAATTCAATAAACAAACTCAAAGTACAGCGTAAATAACAATCTCATTGACATTCAAATATTTGTGCAGTGAACAACATCTACTAGCTTTGAAGACTGGAGTACCAAGATGGAGAAAGATCAGCCACAGTTTGCATGGTGGATGCTGGTTTTGAAATTGCAGCTGTTTGTCCTTCAGCTTGTTAACTCAATCCGTTCTGCTGACTTAAAAAAATATATAGAGTCGCTGACAATGTTCATGCCATGGTTCTTTGCCCTTGACCACATCACTTATGTCCGCTGGCTGGCTGTGCACATTCCTGATTTGTCCACGCCCGAGTCATCACATCCTTCTGTTTTAAAGGAGTTCATGACGGGTTTCAGCTCTAAACAGAAGAGCCGTCGGGTCTTCTCTTCCTTTGCTTCGGACAAAGCTCAGGAGCAAAGCAATGCCTTGGTCAAAGGCGAGGAAGGGGCAATTGGTTCGACAAATAATTTTTGAATGCTCTGAAACACTGGATGATTGCTGGGCCAGAGATAAGCTCCATCATCAAAGAGTTTGAAGCGCAGTTATTTGCCAGTCCCCAACAGGATGATCTTCACCATGACCAGATTCAAAACGTTCAGAACACCTTCACGAAAGAGGTTACAGCCGTAGTATCTACCTTTCAAGAATCAGGCAACCCTTTTGCTGAGATAGTGCTACCTCAATGCGCTTGGCACAGAGAACATTATGCCGGATGAAGTCGTGCATACTGCACGGAACGTGGCTTTTTTCGGAACATTCAAATAACATTCCTTCATCAAGGAGAGATTTGCGGAGAGATCAAAGGCAGTGCGAGACACCACAATAAAGAACCAATTACCAACTTTTTCTAGACCTCGAAAGGTTGGGAGGGCAGCGACCGTCACATAAATGTCAGTTCTGAGGAGTGACATTACTTTTCTTTGCGTGAATGTACACCACATGCCAGGCCAGAGGTACAAACTTGGAATCTTTCTTCCGGCATGCAAATCAACCCTTTCCACTATCTCTGGTCAAGTTTGGGGAGGGCAGAACTGGAAGAAAAGCCGACCTGCTGGTCTGTCTCATGTCTCTGGGCACTCAAACGAAGAAAATAACTTCTTCGGTCCCAGCAATCATCTCCCACAGTCAGGAACGTTGAGGGTCTAATGGAGGTCGATGAATTTGGTGCAGATCTATCTCTGCACACTTCCAGACGAACTGCTCGACGTGACAGACCGGCTGCAGGATTAGTTCGATCTGGAGTGTTTATTGGCAGACTTCACATCAAAACCTGACCTTGAAACAGCAGCAGAGATTCTACAAGTGCCGACTGTTGAAGAAAGCCCGATGGTTGATGCCATTGTACTTGACGGGGCTGCAATTGTCCAGATGCTAGGACCAAAGCTTTCAAAGACATTTCTTGAGTAAACAACAAGCGTTTTCGAACCCTACATTCAACGGCAGTTATAGGGTGTGAGAAAAGTTGATGTGGTATGGGATATGTACTTCCCAGACAACCTGAAGGCCGCTGCAAGAAAAAAAAGAGGGCCAGGTGTTTGAAAAAGGGTCTCAGCGCGGGCCACCATCCCAGGAAACTAGCACGGATTCCTACGTGTTGACAAAAAAGAGGAACGTTTTGCCTTTTTGAGTCGGGGAGTTGAACAGCTTTATGTTTCCAGCAAAACAGTTGTCAGCACATACCATTACAGAGTGTTGACATCATCACCTCAGTTTGATGCCGAGTCTCTTGAGCCCTGCCAACACGAAGAGGCAGACACCAGGATCTTCTTAATGTGTTTGGTTGCTCGAAGAAAGAACTGATAAAAGTCAGGATCAGAACGACAGACACCGATGTTGTTGTACTTGCAGTCGCCAACATAAAATATTCACCATTTAAGTGACAGAACTGTGGGTTGGGACGGGTAAGAACTCCAGAAATATCCCGCCCATCTCATAGCCCGACAGCTCGGAGAAAATAGATCCAAAGCCCTGACATTTTTTCACGCCAAGACTGGATGCGATACTGTATCCTTCTTTTCAGGGAAGGGCAAGAAATCAGCCTGGCACATCTGGCGAGTATTTCCTCTGATCACTCAAGTCTTCCGGCCTCTTTCTGCTGGGCCCGAGTCTGTGCAAGAAGAGTGGATGGATAAGCTCCGGCGGTTCGTGGTGCTCCTCTAGAAGACCAACACTCTTTACAAGGTACACCAGGCAAGACAAAGCTCTCTGCACAGCACTCACCATCTTTAGAAGCCATTCCACCCACAGAACAGGCTCTTGAGCAGCACATTCTGCGGGCAACTTACCAGGCAGGCCATGTGTGGGGAAAGTCTCTCGAAAAAGTACCAGACTTACCTGATCCGTCAAAAATGGGGCTAGCAAAGAGATGAAAGTGGAAACAAGTTTTGGGTGCTTCTCTTGACACCTCTTTAACAGGGTTGTGACGTTTGCTGTGAACTCATTAAGTGTAGATGCAAGCAAGAGAGAGGTGGTTGTCGGGGGTACTGTAAATGCAAGAAAGCTAACTTGTGCTGCACAGCATTGTGTGTTTGCTCGGGGGACTGCTGAAACGCTGGAGATTACTATCTCTATTAGAAAGTTTCAAAATTGACCATATATTCTGTGCTTACAAGAACTCACTTTACATCTGACAGTGGTTAGCAGACATTCTGATGGTGTGTTACTTGTATTTTTGTCTTACAAAAATGAATAAGAAGAATCGCCCATTTAAAGAACGCTTATTCAAAGATCAAATAAAACAATATGGCAAAAATTTCACTTAATGAATGGATTTGTTTTATCAATCTGACACATTGAATTCTTGAAAAAAAAAGAGTAAAATAACTGCTCAAGGTTAGCGTCATATTTGAAAGTGAGTCAGAAATTCTCTGAGTGCTGTAGTATGCCGGCGTGACCTCATTACATGAAATATTATTAAACCCTATTTTTGCCATTTTCCTATTCCAAATGTATTTTTCATCCTTTTTCGTGATTGATAGACATAAATCTTACATTTTGAGTTCTCCTATTGTGTCTGGATATTTGTTGACAATATAATGTGGTGGTCTAGTGAGCAGACTGAAACAAGTTATAGTGACCTACTTTGACTGCTGGCCACACCCACTTCCGGTCAAGGATCATCATGGGTCCCTTGCTTATTTGAAAGGTAATTGTCTTAGGAGACCTATTCACCTTAAAGTATGTCTCTAACATAAAGTGCAGCAAACACTTAAATTTCGCCATTAAGGGACCCCCACTATGTCATGCAACCCCGCTTTGTGTTTATTTTCGACTAAAATTCTTCACAGGTCATCAAGATCAGCAAGAAGTAAGTATTGTTAGGTGCTTTACTCTTAGATATTGATGTTATAATCAACACTTGACCACAAATTCCCAAGAAATGCACTTTATTATACATTAAAATTTCGAATCGAGAGGTTGACCGTTTGTCTACATTCATAGGCCTGTGTGCTTCTAGGCTAGAATCTAGATTTAGATAGATAGTGCATGATTATGAGATGCAGAGGGATGTCCATAGAAAGGCCTAGATTCTATATAATATATATACATAATAATAATGTACATCTGATCTAGATCTAGATTTAAAGAATTCACCTCAAAATCTATCTAGATCTAGATTAGATCTATCTAAATATCTGATGTGCAGTGTCCGTAAACAGATCTCGAAGAAAGGGCTAAGTAAGGATGAAAGAATATCGTACCATACGAGGAGATTGGAAAACGGACCAACGAGTGAGGAAACAGGATTGAAGCAGAGAATGCGTATACAACTCTATCACAGGGTTCCCACAGGTCTTTAGAAAAGTCCTTTAAAATTAAGGTCTTAGTTTTTGTCAAAAGAAAATTAAAGATAAAAATATATTAATTTCTTACACCAGGTTGTCACGTCCTTATATAATAAAAGGTCCTTTAGTTAGGCAATATTTGTCAAAATAAGGTCATGGAAATCGTGGATGTTGTTCCTTCAACGCTGTTGCATCGCAAAACACGGCACGTGGAACACAGTACATAGCACGGCAGACCCGTCATTTGCCAGATCCCACAGACCAGACGCCACAGTACGGCTGTGCTGACACGCAGACGGTGAGCTACAGGTCAGACGTACTGTGCCACTCTGGGACCGGCCTTACAAGGCCTCGACGGCGATTCCACAAACTAGCCACGTAAGGTTTAGAGGGAGCCTCTATAGTGTGGTCAAAAACTCGTAGTGCGACTTATTTTCAAATATCTCATCAACTATCAAACATAAGTTCTCCAATCTTTGAACAGTGACTTGTATCAACTTGTCTTAACTGATGAACTCTTTTGTAAACATGTGCAAGCTGTATTCCTTAATAAAATATACTAATAAAAATCCAAGTGCATTGTTTCTCCAGATTTTCAAATGTTTACAGCTGGGGCAATATTGCTTTTAATAGCAAGTCCGTCAGGTTTTTCTACTCGAGACATTATGCTTATTGAACGCATGTTTTGAGAGCCATTAGTGCAAACATGTGTTCACTATAACAATCATTTCTTGTAACAGGTTTTGCAAGTAAAAATAGTCATTGATGAGCTGTAACGTCGGTCATATGCGTAAACAAAATGTGTGTGAGAAGCGGGAAGTGCTGTGAACAATACCATTTTACGTGTGACAGAGATTTCAAATATTTTATATAAATTTATGAAGAAATAAAAAAAAAAATCTAACCCCAATTGTTCTAGAAAAATATAATTTAGTTAAAACAAATTGATACAAACTACTATGCAAAGTATGGTTGACATTGATTCACCCGTTAAAGAGATATTTGAGGATAAGTTGCACCACGAGTTTCTGACGGCACTATAGCTGCCAATTTGGCTTCTCATGCTTACTTTGTTGAAGGATTAGACTGTCTTGAACTGTATAATACACCGTATTTCTTTAGTAACGTTATCAGCAAAACTGTCTCTAGTTACTGTCAGTACATTTTTTTTGCCTATACGTTTTTGGTCACCCTTGGTTCTGTTTAATGTTCTATTTGTCACTTACTTCCAACGGAAACCTTCTGGCAAACCGGTGCTTTCAATGATTCATGTTATATATACGAAATTTTACTGAGTGTTACACTCCCCTCCCCTCCCCTTTTCTCTCACCCCGACAAGAAACTGGGTTAAAAAATTAGCATTTAATAATACAGTTCCCCTCAGCCTTAAGCAGCCTTCTGGGAAGTGTTGCTATGTTCAGTGCGTGTACATGAAAAGTACACAGTTGTATTTGATTCAAGACTTGATATACCGGTACACGGGATAGCGTCTAGTCATTGGTACGGTATCAATTATTTCTTCATACTATCGTAATTGTGTTTTAGGGTTCAATATGCTTTGGGCGTGTGTGTGTGTGTGCGCGTGTGTGTGTGTGTGTATGTGTGTAGTGAGGGGTAGCGAAGTTGTAGGTTTGTAACAGCGGAGAGCGTGTGCGTGGGGGGTAGGGAATGGGGAGAGGGGGTCAATGTGAATGACGGCTGACCAGTTCTACAAACCACGAGCCGCCCTTGTTGAAATTGCTATGTTCACATTTGATATAACAGTGTACGCCACAGTACATGTACCATGAACGATGTCATATGTAGGTCACATTTGAACTTTCAATGTCGCAAAACTTCACTAACGTTAGATTTGCTCTTGCTAAGTCACATTTGAACTTTCTGTGTTCACATTTGAAGAAGAAATACTGCCCAATTGACAGAATAAGCCTATTTCTTTTCTTGAATTGACACCAAAAACCAATCCAAGCTTGAGCATTATTTGTGTAAACGTGGAAGTGCTTGCCATACAATAACCCATTTCTAGGTTGTTAGGTTCAATGTTCATTAGTCGTTGGTCCTGTCCTAGCGGGTGTTTGAAAGACGCCAATGTCAGGTCATCCTTCTTAATATTCTGTTCTGTCTTTCTCTTCCCTACCACTAAATTGCCGTAATTCTGTTAATGTGCTCCTCTTTACACCTCTGGCCAGAGCTAAACATAGCACACTAGGAGAGAGCCGAAGCTACCTGATGAAATTTAAGCATCAGCAAGTGGGACACAAACTTTTGTTTTTTTAAACTGCAGCGTCGAGGAACCTGAAAGAGCCTGTTCAGTTTTGAATTTAAACGCAAAGAAAAGCAAAAAGCAAAAACAAAACATGACATGGCAGTCGTCATTGCAGGGTGTTTGGCTTCTTAAAATGCCGGATTGTGGGGACAGGAAACATACAATATAATTCTTTAAAAACAAAAACAATTATAACAAATACATTCAAGAAAGTGCTGGCGTCAAGAAACATTTTTAAAGGGAAGGAAGCACCCAAAATTGTACCTAGAACACACATGACAAAGTCACAACGACATAATAAGATATCACAGTTTTACTTTATTATCACAATAACTAGAACAGCCGAGAGACAGCCGGTTGTCAAAAAAGATAAGAAAAGGTTGGTACAATTCATACATTCCGTGTGCTCTTACTTTAATACAATATTTCATCTTTTATTCTTTCTGTGCAATGAGTCACTCTATTCCCACAGATTTGTAGCATAAAATCCCGGACTGCGCACTCTGAAGCAATTCCGTTACGCTATGGGCGTACCATTTGACAAAATTAAGAGCAAAGAAGGGTGGCGTAATTCGGGCGCACTCGACTTTTGCGAGACTTGTCTTTTGCCCTTTATTATTATTCTGACGCCCATAGTGCGAACACTTCGCAGAATATGTTTTATATGGAGCAAATGTCATGACACTTCACAGAATACTTATAGATTCTTTTACGTTCTTGACAATACAAACAGCTGTAACACAGAAGCGAGTGCCTCCAAAAGACAACTTGTGTCTACTGGCAGCTGTTGATTTTTAAAGATATTTGGAATGTTTGTAATTTGTGACAACAGTTTCTTTATGAACGTAATTTGTATAATGTTTGGGCATTGTAGATGTGATGTTAAAGCGGATGGTTAGAGGGCACCTTGTTATGTACTCTTATGCTCTTTCCATCTTTGTTGTTTCTGTCTGTCTTGCTCTTTCTGTGCGCAGTTATTTTGTTGACGTGCTTTTATGAGTTCAAAACAAAAGCTATTGTTCGCAACATTTGTCCATATTATAACAAGCCAATACAGTATCTACTGGGGTCCTTTCTTGAAACATCAACTTAATTTTTTGCTCAAATTATATTACTATAGTGTGGTCAACACAACAATTGAAGTTTGATTTGGAAAGCTTTTCTTCATCGATATCGTATAATATACTACAAATCCCGTCATGAGGAAATTAGGAGAGTTCACAGCAATTACCGCTTCTAACACACACATTTTGCACGTGCACATGGTCTAAGTCACTGCTCGCTGCTTTTCAGAGGCAAAACTTTATCACACATCAAGTGCAATCTCCTGAAAACTGAAATGTGAAATTGTTAAGAATTGTGGCTTGTAATGTGTCTAATGAATGAGAAGCAGCATAATGAGGAGGAGGAATCCTAGACAGGTATTTTAACAGGAAGTCGCCTTGTTCTGACCCTTGACTTTATTATATACTAGTAAGAATGGGCAATTTATACATTCCGCCTAGCTCTTACATTAATACAATATTTCACCAGTTATTGTTTTCTGTGCAATGAGTCACTCCCAGAGATTTTTCAAACGATCTTCCCTGATCAACACAAATAACTTTCAAAATAATTATATTTGTGTGTGTATACATATCTTAGCTATATATATATATATACAGGGGCGAAGGCTGACTTGTTTGACAGGGTAATTAAAGTGAGATGGGACCAGATAGGGCCTGGAGATATCACACTCACACAAGCCTCAAGAATCTTACTGGAGGCGGCAACACTGAGTTGTGAATGAAAACAAATCCTGAATTCATGTCGTATGCATATTCAACCGCTAAAATAATCGGGAAAGTATTTCATTAAATATTTATTCTGACTAACCTTGAATTTAACTTTTGATTTGAATACACAAACACCAAGGAAAGAAGCAGAGATGTCAGAACTACAATGGCAGGTTATACCAGACAGTCTAAACACTTTAGTAGAGCATGCCAATTACTAATTTATTATTTCACATTTGGCTGTTTTTTGTCTATCTTTTTGCGGCTAGGAGCCAGTGTCATAATTGAGGTCACGATCTGATTAAAGGACGTTAAAAGGTCGAGGGGAAAAAAACAAACAAGCACTCACAGCAGTCAACATATTATTAGGAGTTAGTTCCCCTCACATCTGTGAGGTAGACTCGACCAGTGTAATAGTTAGCTTACATAATCAGCGCGTGTGGCTGCTTATAACTGTGGCTCAAAAGGGGTTGAACAGGGTATATGTGGCAATGAAACAGTTTTGACTGCTATGCACATGTTCCATTCAACTCTATTGGTAGACTCTTCCAGCCGCACTTTAAGCTTACTTAACCAAAGCTTGTGACTGATTAGGGAGTGGCTCGATAGGGGCGAACAGGCTATTTCTGCGGCAATGAAACGGTTTTGAAGGTTAGGCATAGTCTATTGTTCATTGGTGATTATGAACGTCTTTTTATATTTATTTTATGAGGCTTACGTCTATGGGTGAATTTGACTGCGACAATGTTTCAAAATTAGGAAGGGAAGCAGTGATTATTTTATTGTATATATATATATATATATATATATATATATATATATATATATATATATATATATACAGTGGAACTCGGATTCAACGAGGTCGTCGGGCTTGATCTAAAATCTCGTTGAATCCGAGTGTTCGTTATTGTAAACACGAGGTTTTGTGTAGATAATTACAGGAACTGAGCAAGTAATGTATAAAGAGAAGTCACACGTAGTGCCTGAAAGGTCTGCGTATTTTGAGATGTGTAAAAAAAGACCGATTCGTTCAAATACACACGCCTGTGTCACCTCGATTGTTTATCAAAAAGTGTGTGAAACTTTTGTTTCCAAAGAGCAGCGCATAATTCATTATTGTAACAATGATCAGTTGCCGAGGGGAAAAAAAGACTGACGCGTTTGTATCTGCGACGTTCAACGCCCGGACCGCTAGTGCTCCCCCCCTCTCCCCCTTCCCCGACACGCACACACAGCCACACGTGTGTAGGCCGCCCATCCGACCCCGACACACGGCAGAGTAGACACGTTCGCGAGCCAACAACGCATGTGTTGGTATGAAAAAAGGCGATTGATTGGTCGCATGCAAACGGCTAAGTTCACGATGCAGGTGCAATGGATGGTTTCCGGGAATAAAGTTTTTTATAGGAGAAAAATTAGCGAAACCACGTCTGCAGGGGCTTTTCACACTGGCAGCGACCTCGTTGAATCTGAGCTCGCAGATTTAAGTGCTCGTTGAATCCGAGTTCCACTGTATATATATAGATGTGTGTGGTGTGTGTGTTTGTGTGCGTGTGTGTGTTTGTATGCGCGCGCGTGTGTGTGTGTGTGTGTGTGTGTGTGTGTGTGTGTGTGAAAGTAATAACAGTGTGACACACTCCGGTCTAGCAATGATGCGCATGTGCTGGTGCGCGTTGGTTAAAAAGAAATAATATCTGTGATTGCAAAAGCAGACCAAAAAAAATAATAATCAGTTCAAATTTAATTATCATTATTGTTTTTAAAAATTATAATATAGCTTAATGAACTTTTTTCACTAAAGCTTTCAAAACACGTGTTCACTAAGCATAGTGTCTCAATCAGAAGAAAGAACAGACTAACTTTTTAAAGTGCTATTGTCCCAGCTAATGGGATGTAAATCTTTTGAAATCTGTAGAAACCACCAACTGGGTTTTTATTAGTGTTTAAAGATATTTTAGGAATACATAGAACAGGTGTTTAAGAAAATATTAATCTTTATATAAAAGTTTTACAACATTGTGCAAAAGTTAGAGACGCTATGATCGATAATTAAGGAGATATATCTGACAATAAGCTGTGCTACATATTTTTGACCGCGCTATACATGTAGTCTACTACGTTGACATCTTTTATGTGTGTGTGTGTGTGTGTGTGTGTGTGTGTGTGTGTGTGTGTGTGTGTGTGAATGTGTGTGTGTGTGTGTGTGTGTGAGTGCGTGTGTGTGTGTGTATTCCCTTCTACTCAACCACTACATGTATTATTTACAAAGGAGACAGTGTAAACTGCTGGTAGTATTTATATTAGTCTACGAGTGGAACTGACCTGTTTTGGGTTTTTTAATGTAAAGAAGAAAAAAGAAAAGAAAAAAAAAATCAAACAACACTGTTGTCAGAACTGAGGAATTGTTCGCGTTTCCTTGATTAATTATTGTCGTGTATTCCTATGAAACAATGTAGATGGACGATTTTGTTTCAGTTCCTCTTAAAAGCTCCGTCTTACTGAAACTTTGGCTTCCTTTGCTTGTCAAGAACGGTGACGTCATCAGTACTCAGATCTTTATTTCCGTTATCAGGAAATCCCGCTTGTATCTTGTTAAATTTTCTCTCTCCTCCTCGCATGAAAGCTTTATTGATAAAAGAGTTTAGGTGGTGGTTTTGGCTTCCGGTTTGTTCGCGTGGCCCACTCATCGCATCGAGAAGTTCTCGATCATCTCTACTCTCCTCCTGTCCTTTGTCATTCATCCCATCATCTTGTCCCTGAAAACAAAAGATTGCTGTTTTCATTTATCTGTCTGTCGGTCTGTCTGTCTGTTTGTCTTTCTGTCTGTGTGCCTAGACAAAAACTGAAAAGGGGGGATATTCAGCACAGGCAAACGGTCACATTTGGAAAGGCAATCAAATCGGAATTAAAGAGTGCATCCTTCTACCGCTTTCAATTTGCAGACATCGGGCGGACGGAGTATTTTCGACTTTAATCGGACACCACAGAACAAAAGTTGCGGCCTCTTTAATTCCGAAGCATCACCATACCGTCACTGTCTTGGAAACAACGATTAGCATTGCTTTTGTATTTGCAAAAAAAGATGACGATGCACACGTGCTCACCAGACTTGTTAATAATGACAGACAAAAAAGTTGTAAACAAACTGAAAATCGCAAACGTCTCGAATCCGGGGGTTTTCCTTTTCTCTATGCAAAATTTAATCTTAAAAATGAGATTTTATGCAATTTTGTTCATTTTAGATTTTGACTTTTCCTGTCTCGACAGGGGCGATGGCTAATATTCTGTCTTGGATTGGCCGACCTGACGGATAGAATGGTGCATTCAACAATCAAACCCGACTGTCTCCAGACAATGGCTGTAAGCTAGACTTGGTATAACAGGTATATCCATCAACTCTTTGTTTCATTAGTAACCTCGGCACGCTGCATTTTTTCCGTCAGTTAAATGTTTTCAAACAGGGCATAGCATATTTTCGCGGTGCACCCGCTTTTGTCCCACATTATTGTTGCAGCCTATTTTCGTCCCACTTTTGTACAACCGCGATTCTACCCGTTTTCGTCCCACATTTGCAATAAAATGTAATCGATTATTATCAGATACCTCTGTCTCCCTCTATCTGTTTCTATCGAAAACTACATAATGTCCCACTATAAGTTCCCACCCCTCCTTTGGACGGACTAATCTGGAAACCACAAATGGATAAATAACGGCTGTGAAAGTTTCAATCGACATTTTATGAAGCACTGGCAGACTGATTATGAAAGATGTACGTTTTACGCTGTGTTCACAAAACATTTAAAAAAAAGATTTTTTTCCACGAGGATCTTTATCGAAACAATCTTATCAGAGGAAGTGAGGGGCAGAAACAGGCATGTCATACGGCCATATGAAAATCTTCTCATCACTGTGAAGAAACCCAAACTGAGATGGTATGGGAACATAACAAGATCAACAGGACTTGTAAAGATGATCCTACAAGGAGGGAGAAGGAAAGGCAGACTGAAAAAGAGAAGGGAAGACAACATAACAGAATGCACAGGTGAAAAGGTGGGTGAAGCCCTTCAAAAGGTTGAATAAAATAGAGAAGGAAGGAGAAAAATGGTTGCCCGATCATCCATGGTTCCCCAAAGGTCACCTAAGACTAAGGGATGAGTACAGCAAAAAGTAAACCCTGTCAGAGACATTTATTCTGCGAAATATATATACAAATTTTCATCCTACACGAAAACCTCCTTCCATCCCCTATCAAAGTGATAATAAATAATAAATTTCCTCCGCAGAGTGGCAATTGCAGTAACCAATAAGGAATCGAATCAATGTGGGACGAAAACGGTTAGGGTGAAAGCAGATCTGATTAAATGCAAAAATTGTTTTCTTAATCCTTCATAATTTGAACTCTGTCTCAAATGAGCTCTTCTTTCTATTTATTTACATTCTACTTTCTAAAATTGCATAGATTTTGCTCTTCTCTAGCATTTTTCAATTTAATATGGTGAAATCGTATAATTTCACTGACATTAACCACAAGTTATTTAGCGACGCTTATCGTGTTACATAAGAAAAATCTCAACACCATCATCAGTTCTAATTTTTTTAAAAATACTGTTTAATTTGTTTTACAACGCGGAACAGTAGTAATACTTTAATTAGTTCGCCCTTCAATGTTTAGGAATGACCAGTGCATCTGCAGATTAAACTATTCTCTTAAGCGGAATTGAAGAAGTAATGAATCAAGATGGATTCTACAATGTTCAATGAGACCAATTCTGACAGAGAAAAAATTGCCGCATGTTGAGCATTTATAACTTCATTTCCACTGGCAGAGGACTACAGCTTTGGGGCTTTTCTCATGGCGTCAGTGGTGGATCCGGAAAAGATAATAACCGTTCCTCTCGAAGTGTTTCTCACATGAACACCATGATATTTTATCAGTGTTGCGACCCAATCAATACTGATAGGTCAAATAAGATAATAGATCTATATTGATTTTAATGCATTTTCCAATTGTTTGTTTCATACCTGTTATGTAGCAGTTACAAATTTATATCATATCAATTATTGCAATTTATGTCATATCTATTATATCAATGTTTGGTCAATTAATAATTATATCTTAACAGCTCATGACTATTGAAAAACAGATTTCCTTACTAAACATGTTCAGTCTTACTCACCGAGGCAACAGTCTGCAGATAATCCCGAATCACAGAGAGAAGAGCGTGTGGATTTGTCGATGACTCCCTCGGCACCGTGTCACCTTTTCCAGACTGTGCAGTCGTGACTTGAGACTTGTTTTTACCTTAAGGGTAGGAAGTGAGAGAAGGAGGAAGAGAGGGAGAGAGAGGGGGGGAGCGGAAGGAAGAGAACGAGCGACCGAGAGAGAGAAAGTGAGAGAGGGGGAAGGGTGCCGGGAAGCAGATGCATTACAATCCAAAATAAAAACTGTTTGTTAAAAAAAAATATTAAAAAATGCTATCTATTATTGAAAGAATTAAAAGTAAAAATACAAATGTGAGGCAGCGTGGGGGAATCAGGCTCTCGTCAAAATAATCAAAGTGAACTTGCATTTTTCCGCAGGTTTGTGAATTTTTATCAAATTTTTGTTTTTTGGCTCAACACCTTTCATGCCCATTAAAAAACTCATTTCTGGATTGATATTTCTTAAAAACGTTGATTAAAGGCACAAAAATTGTAAATTCTCAGGAACCACGGACTCTTAAGCTAAGGAAATAACTAATCTTTAGCGGCCATTTTCTCACTAATTTTATCTCTGAAAACAGGCGACCCCCACCTCCTTCATTCGCAATTATCATGCATTCAAGATAAATGGATATTTTTTTCGTCCAAATAAAGACAAGTGAACAAGCTTTAAGATGATACCAATAACTCTACATGCCAAAAAATTGACGAGAGCCTGATTCCACCACGCTGCCTCACAAATGTGTCACGACGAGGTGAAATCAGGCACTGGTCAATTTTTTAGCAAACGGACGTATTGGTATTAATTTTAGCCGCACAAACACACACACACACACACACACACACACACAGACACACACAAACACACATACACACACACACACATACGCACGCACACAAGGTAGCGGCGCCTCGTGGGTCTAAAAGGTGAGCGTGCACAATAAAGCTATCGCAGGTTGAAGATAATCGAGAGCATATTAAATAGTATGGTGTATTAATTTAATATCTTTGGATTGGTGAGGACCTTATGCTTTTACTTTCATTCTTTTTGTTTTTCGCTTTGATTCCTTAAACTACATACTATATTTGTTAGCGAAAACCCATTTCCGTTCATCTTGCATTGGAATGCAACACTCAACTTTCGCCACTCCACTAAAATACCATTCAAAGGGACAACAGACGGTGACCTAACTAACTCAGCCTACGTTCACCTCGCTCTTGTTCACGGTCACATATAGATCTAGTCCAGGCAAGACCTAATTTTAAAAAAAGGTTAGATATTCTTCTGTCTTGGCCTTGAGTGTACAGTGTACACTCTGAGATTGCGTTTATTTTAGACTGCCTACTGTGGGCTTTCTTTCGACAATAGTCTCTTTCGTTAATCCGTTTTAACTACGTTGCGTGCAAGAGACATTTGGTTATGCACATTAAATTGTATGCGTTGTTTGAGATGGGGTTCCATTTATTGGTGGTATTTAATTAGGCGTGAGAGCTAATTAAAAATCACTCATTTAGCTTTTTGACCAAAACCGCGCACCATACAAAAACCCCAAGCCTGCCATGGGGATGTAGTCTAATGTAGCCATAGAGTTACCTCCTTTCAAACTAGAGTCTGTACGAGGTCACGTGACACGGAAACATTTGAGTTTGTTGGCGGCCATGTTTCAGTGGGCGAAAACGTTTGTTTATCTGTGAGTGGGCGTGTCTCTGCTCTTACGTGTTTTATTTGATTCTAACGTTATGTTTAATCCAAAGTGATTTTCTTAAAAGTGCAAGCATGTGAAACCTCTAGATCTAGTCCCTTTCTGGATTAACGTCTTATTGGCTCCAATCGTGTATACGTTATATACACAGCCGCTTGGAGCTGTGATTAGAA
>NW_004797411.1:560936-583300 GCF_000002075.1 Aplysia californica
TGGCGGACGCCGCTGTCAAATGTGGCCATTGCGCAGCAAGGCGAGAGAGGGGCGTACGGTATCTAGTGACTATAGTGCACATCTATGAATGTAGCTGACAACACTTTACCCCGCTGAAAACTCAAGCTTGAAAACTCGACACACACACGTTTCCGGTAGACCTACGCTGTGTTGATAGTTCACAGAGCTGCCGTTTTAATGTGATTACAGCGCAACTGTTGTGAATAATTTTTAAAAATTTAGCCAAAAGGACTAATGCATTAAAATTATATACAATCTTAAGCGCTATAGAGTACATGTATAGAAATTAAAAATAATCATAGCAATAACAACGCGTATGTATGGCAAGTCTGGGGTCACCTCACGGGCTAGCAAAATAGGTGAAAAAGTATGGTGCTCCATAGCGACCACAACCTACTAATTCCTTGTGCACATCTAACGCAAGATCTGACGATTGATGCCAAAACAACAGTAACATTTGAGATGTGCGGTCTTATTAATATTAATGTACCGCCAAACTCGCATCGAATGTCGTAATCGTTTGGGTAAACCACTTCTAAACCACATATTATGTTATTTAAAGCAAGTGGACCTTGGCATAGCATAGTAATTAGTAGATGTTTTACGGCTCTATGAACACAGTAAAGTCTGTTGAGGCGCCATCGAGAACCTTGCTTTGATACAAGGTTTGGCTAGTGCCTATTGCATGTTTCTTTTATTTTCTGTTTGCGAGAGCTTTACATGATAGTACTATAAAAAGTTTGGGCGGCACTGCACAGCCGTGCTCTGGGAGAACCGTCCCTGAAAAAGATGCTGATCTAAAATGTACAGTGTAAGATGGTCACGCATTGTCAAGGAGAAAAGTGGTCATATACGACAGGTGGCCGTCACAAGCTGGACTGATAAAAAATGAAAAAAACAAAATTTACTATTGAGGTCCCAACTGGAGGTGGTCGCAGGCTTGAAGGAAACTGAATTTCCCCCCCCCCCCCCCCCCCCGTTCAAAAATAGGCCACCAGTGGAGACCTCTGTGTGTGTGTGTGTGTGTGTGTGTGCGTGTGTGTGTGTGTGTGTGTGTTTGTGTGTGTGTGTTTGTGTAAAAAAAGGGGGGGTGCTCAGTGTGTGCAAATTAAGTGTCAAAAATGCATATAGCCTTACATCACAGAGTGCATGGATGGTAGAAGTTTTGCAAGCGCCGTAACAACATAGAAAAAGAGACATCCTAAAGCTACAACACTAGAGATATGTTTAAGAAGATTTCCGAAGAAGGATATTGCCATTGTACATTTTGTTTAGAGTATGAGTTTTAAACTGTTCTACTTAAATTCCGGGAGGATATTTCCGGCGCTGCTTAGTGGGGTCGAGGCTCTTACAGAAATCCTTTTTTTGGATAAATTTTACTCTATACTTTTGATAATAAAAACATCAAACTAATAAAATTTGCGGACGATTCCACTCTACAAGGCCTTATAACAACAAATGGGAATGAATAAATGAACGTTGTAAATGTATTAAAATGTATAAATTGGTCTGATAACCACTTCCTTTTACTAAATGTAAAAAAGACAAAAGAAAATGTACTGTTCAATTTGGTAAACTTTGGGAGCTACAAAAACAGCATAATCGTTTCATCAATTGGACAAAAGCGACAGGGGAATTAAACATTTACGACTCGTCCACAGCATCTGGGGCCAATGCATAATCCATGACAAAGAGATTTTCTAGACCATCTTAAACAAAACATTTTTTGTTTGTGGGTTGATAAAATATAGTGGTTGCTGCCGCGTTGACAGGTGCACATTTTATACAATGAAATTATATAGAAACATGCAAGGTGGAAAGTGGCCTTTTGTACAGGTGGTCGTATTATACCGGTGGCAGTCAGGATAGGTTCGACTGTATATAGTTACAAAGGCAACAGTTTGTTAACCAAGGACATCAATTATTTCTTTAAAGCACTTTTTCTTTTTTACATGTACATAGCCAATGACTCTGAGATTTACAATAACAAAAGTGGAACTCAACTACAAGGTCGTGATGCTGACTCAGGGAATGCTTTTTTGTTTATTAAAGGGGTGGGGTGGGGGTGGGGATTTATTTGTTCGCTTTTATGCTGCTGTTTTTATTTTCGGGAGGGCGGGGGGTGTATTTTTTCTTGCAATTTTATTTTGTTCTGTTGCTTGTTTGTCGCTCTTTTTCTTTATAGAGGGGAGGGGAGGGTTGTGCTTTATTTTCGTTTTGAGGAATGTGATGATTGTTTGCGGTTAAAAACAAACTGTTCACTTGTTTTATTCATGATTTACTTCTGAAGGCGGTTTCTGTGCGCTAGTTTACGAACTTCACCAAGATGGGGCAATTATACGTTAGAATTCTATTACTTTGAATTGAAATCGACATCAAATTTCAAGTGTTCTCATAAATGTAATATTTTATATAAGACTGCCTGTTCTGGTTCCAAAAGGGCTGATAATACGAACTCTACCTCTTACACCAGGCTTGCACTACCATGTCTAAATATCAAATAAAGACAATGAGTACACGAGAGAGAAAAAAAACGACAAAGAAAAATAATGAAGGGAACAGTTATCTCATGAATTATTTTTTTCCGACATGATACGTTTTTATAAGAGTAACTCTGGAGCTGTTAAAACTATAGTATACCCCCCCCCCTCCCCTGCGCCCTTTTTATGTCTTTAAGTATTACAATGACCAGAGCTTGCTATTCAATGTCTCAGAAAAACGTAACTGCATTGACCATAAGGCCAGTCACATCGAAATGGGGAATCATACTTCAACTTTATCAAAACCAATAATACTGACAGATTAGGTATCGGGATGATATTAACAACATTAAAAGATAGAGTTTTCACTATACTTTTTTGTTGTTAACCCCAGTTTATGAACAAGTGCCCTGTGAAATAAAAGTAAAACACAACTTCCTTATGGGCAAATAGGGGGTTTTGCATACCCATGTCAATTCTTGGAAACAATTTGTTTTCATTGGTTACTACCCAATAAAGCACCAGTTTGAAACGCAAAAGGTGCATAAACAATGAAACTAAAACTCTTCCAAGCAATACCACAGACTGTACTCTTAAAGAAAGTTAGTGCTGTGTCTGTGATATCAATTCCGGTACAATTCTTCTTTTGTTTTTTGTCCGTTTTCTCGAAACGGTGTTTTGGGCTGACATAACAGTTGGCACAAACTTATAAAATCATTGTTGTTCAATATATCCTTCAGAAATTTGCACACATATTCTCAAGATAATGATGCAAGTACTACACATAAAAAGGGGCTCCATCTTGAAAACTGTGTTTTAAATGTGATTCTTGCACAAATAATTACGTTGCTTTTTTGCATCAATGCAAACGCACATTTTGTCTCAGTAGGTTTCTCAGTAGATGTAGGATATGCAGTGGGTATTCAAGAATATTTTCTGAAAGTTTCATATAAAAATTCTCAAAATTTTTTAGGAACAGTCTTCCAAGTAATGTGCCTATATTTTGTTTGCCTTCGGTGCATTGTTGGAAGCCCAATTTGCTTGTTCAGTTTTTTATAGTATTTTTTTTTCCCAAATAGAACATTCAGACTTTTTTTCTTCACATGGTACATGCAGGGTGTAAGGCGTGGTACACAAACGGTACAAGGGGCAGGGTCTTGCATCCCGATACCTTAATTAACTCATTCGCTACGCCGAGCCGTGGGGGGGGGGGGGGGGAGAGGGGGGCGGCGCGGCTAAAGTGCTATCAGTACGCTAAGCCGCCCCCGGCGGCTCGAGAACCTTCCTTCAATTTTAGCTTAGATTCTATTCCAATCCACATATCCATGTTAAAACAAAGGTCATTATATAATGTTGACTTCCGGGTCAAGCATTTCCACTGAAAATCGGAAGTTTAGATTCAGTTTTGAAACGCGATTTCGTAGTTTATTCGACTTTGTTTCATTGCAATGCCAAAATTATAGCCCAGACACCAGTCTTAGTAATTTTACACAACAAAATCTATTATTATTTTGCCCACTAAAGAAGTGTGGGACTCTTTTTAAAAATATTGATACGATTGGACTCATATTGCCAATGCACTGTTATTGAGAAATCAATATTTTTGAGTGCCAGATCTAGGTCTAGATCTAAATTGTCAAAATATTTTTTTCTCCCCAAAATCACTATTTAAAAAAAATGAAATTACACCAAAAAATGCCACTCAAGACCTGTACAGGTTTATTCCAAAGGCAATTTTGAATAATTCCATATAAGATACGAGTGGGTTTTTAGCTGTTTGTGATCAAGATTATAAAAAAAAAATTTTTTTCTCAATATATTCGGATGTTATGATGCAAATGTACAAATATTATGGAATGTATGTAAATAACTGCAAACTTCTCAATATTTTCCGGTTCTATATTCATTTATGGTTATTTTGATGTATCATTTGGCTAGGTGCCAGCACATTTTTTGAGTTTCACCAAAGATTATAAAGTTGTTTTTTTTCAAATTTTATCCGCATCCAATCAAAATTGTGTCGCATAATCGCCTCTTTCAAGAACCAAAGTTGAAAAATACATAAATAAACATTACAGATGTATTCTACAATCCATACTGGAAATATTGGTAAATAATATGTTGATATTTATTTGAATTTGTGGCCCCAAAGACCTTTTAACTGCTCACTAGTCATCATCTCATTCGCCCTCCCGAAAAAAAAGATCGTCCACAAGCCGAAAATAATACGTAGCGAATGAGTTAAAAGGAAACAACAAGGAGCAAAAGCAGAGCACTGGTATTCCAGTGATTATCTCCCTTGCTAAATATATAACTTGTGATATTTCATGCAAACCTTTCCACCGTCGTATGGCTCCCGCCAGTCTGTTATTTAAAACGAGCGACTTGTATACATTATGGAGAACATTGACAATGCCGTAAGGAACTGGTGCGTTGAGTACGTCCAGGCGGACTTTGGTGGCGCTGGCATTCAGTATGGCCTTGTAGGGGTTTCAGTTGGGGAGGGTGGGAGGGTGTTGAGATTTTTAGAAGGAAAGAGGAAACGAGGTGGGTATGAGGAGTTAATATGGTCATTTGTCAAGGTAACAGATGAATAAATTAATAATTAAAAGAATTTTGGAAAGAAAAAAAAAAGACAAATGTGAATTACTATGAGATAGCGTTATAAACAAATACGTCAAAATGACGCATTACAAAATCTCATTCTATCCGATGCATGTACATAAACATGAATAATTTTCAGCTCTCATCGTCTCTCTCTCTCTCTCTCTCTCTCTCTCTCTCTCTCTCTCTCTCTCTCTCTCTCTCTGTCTTTCTGTCCCTCTCTCTTTCTCTGTAACTCTCTGTCTCTCTCTGTGTCTGTCTCTCTCTCCTGCTCCCTTTCCCTCTCTCTTTCTCTCCCCCCCTCTCTCTCTCTCTTTCTCTCTCTCTCATTCTCTCTCTCTCTTACCCATTACACACAAAAACTAGCAGATCACCATAATTAATATAAAACTTGAAAAATAATTCAAAATCTTTCCGGGTGAGCAGCACAAACACGTCTGTCTGTATCCTTTGTTCTTTCTCTCCGTCCTGTTTTTTTCTTTCGGTCAGAGTTTCGCTACTTTTCTCTTTCTATATCTCTTTCTCTCTTTAAATCTCTCTCGCTCGTTCTCCTCCCCCCTCTCTTTCTGTCTCTCTCTGTCTGGCTCTCTGTCTCTCTCTCTCTCTCTCTCTCTTTTTCTCTCTCTCTCTCTCTCTCCTCTTCCTCCTCCCCCTCCTCATCCTCCTCCTCCTCATCTTCCTACTCCTCCTCCTCCTCCTCCTCCTCCCGCTGAGCCTTCTCCTCTTCCCCATTCCCTTTCAAAACCAAAAATATATAAAAATAAAATGAAAATTTAAATCACTCTCTCTTTTCTTTCACATCGTATCCTAAGCACCAAACAGCAAAATTCGGCTTAATTTTAAACGATAAAACATAATTACCTGAAACATGGTGAGCAACACAAAAACCAGTAAAAAAGAAAGCAGAAGAAAGTAAGCTCTGGCCAGCGGTGGTGGTGCTTGCTCCAGGTCGTTGATCATGTTTTTTCCCAGCAGGAGGTACAGAATGGTGACGAACGTGTTCCACGGAGACATAAAGTCCTCTTCGCTTGTGTGGAACATCGTGTAACCTGGGAGGGGAAAAGGGGAGAGGGCGGAGGCAGATGTGGAAAGGGAAAAATACTCTGTCTATTTCGGGTTTCGCCCTCTGCCTTTCTCTCTATCTCCGAAGAGGGCTTAATATTATTTTGACCTTTAAAAAATATGGTATTGCATTTGTGTTTAGGAAGAAATTTCCATTAAGGATAAACCTCGAGATCAGCAAATCCAAAAAAATTCCAAAGGCATGCCCTATTAAATGAATACCACAGTGTGAGGTAGAAACCACGTTTACGCGTGATAACTGGGGTTTGATAAATATGTGACCTGAACAACTTTTTACAGCAAACAAGAAAAACAATTAAATAATTATCTCCCATTCATCCTGAGGTCAATACCACATAACACCCAATGAACCCTGCAGATTAATTCCATCAAATCTCTATTTGATACATTTTGATACATTTGATATCAGCCAGTCTTTCTTTATGGTGTGAAAAAGGCTAAATTTGCTCAATTCCTTCAAATCAAACTTGTTTAAGTTTGTTAGCCATCATAATACGTTTGATACATTTGATAACTTGAATTTAAAAAAACAACCAAACAGTTGATCAGAATTCTGGGTCAGATATTTTATTTGCGCATGGAAAGCAATAGACCCTGATGGACTTCCGGTTTAAATAGAATGAGGAAAAACAGACGCCAGTTTGATATAGTGTGCCCTGAAGCTGCAATTAATCGCCCTGCTCTGATCCTATCTGGTCATACAAATCGGGCCCATTCGACTAAAGCGCATCCGTTGTAAAGTATAAATAATATGGCTTTCAATTGAAACAGCAAGGAATAATACTCAGATCACAAGAATGTCATGAACTATTTACATTCTACATTTTTAACCTAGTGTTGTGAGAAAGGATTTTATCTTAGCATAATATTATTACACTTTCACACACAAAAATGTTAATTCTTTATTAATTATTTTGGACAAATATGTTCAACGTGCTCTTCACAGTCGGCACTTTATTTCAGGCGTCAGGTTCTGACGGGTGGTTGGGGGGCGCTACTGGTAAGTCTTCTTTTGTACTCAGTTATTTCTCTCTATCCTTCGCATTCTTTCCGAATAACCGTTATTGTACCGATGTGCTTCTCTTTACTCAAATAAACAATGATAGTTCTGATGCCAAACTAGTGGTATCTGATATCTAACTGTAAGGTGCTTCGCCGTTCGATTCGTCTGTGGATAAATGTTCCCATTGAATATTCTAGTCTTTGTGCAAAGGCATTGTATCCTTTCAGTCCGGGTTGGCCCTGACAGGTAGAGTTGAAACCAACCTCCTTAATGATCTAAATCGTGTCTTTTCATTCAACTCTTTTCTACATTAAATTACTGTTACTGTGCTATGTTTTATATACAAAAACAAACAAAGCTCTTATGTTTGACTAACCAAACATGACGAAAGCAGCTATGACCATGAGGTAGAGCCCGGAGAAAGAGACAAGATCTCTCCCCGCCCTTTGTAGCACTGTAGCTATCATCGTGATCCGCTGAAAAAGAAATGGAAACACGTCATCAAAACTTAAAAATAATATTACAAAAACTTGGTTAGAGCTGCAGTCAAACCTGCCTTGATGGCCACCTGTACAATAAGGCCACCGGTAAAAACGGACATTTTCAATTTACCCTCTTGTGGGTTTTTTCCCCAATATTATAACACTGCGAAATACGATACTCTGCCCAACGGTGCTGCGGCCACTAAATGGCAATACAAAACTCTCATGGCTCGACGTTTGTCATAAAACTGTATTACATTGGTTCCGGCTGCTGTCGACAAATCGACATAATCCATTCACCTGTCTTGATTGTCCAATGAATGAACCTATCATGTTGCGTAGGTCCCTAGCACTGCCAGTCGGTAATAATTTTCAACTGCTGGTGAGGGAGATGTGTGATCCGATACAACATTAGATCTTAGAATTAATTAATATGCTATATGTCCACCCACAACTCATACACAAATCATGTAATGAGAGAAGAAGTCGCTCTGAACACCCAGCCCATAATTTGGACGTCAATATGAACTTGCGACATGAGTGTCACTCGTTCACTGAGTGGTTCCTCATTTTGTTTTGATTTACTTTAGCACAAAACCAGTAACCAAAGAAAACTTACTTACTTTTCTCTCTCCCTATACCGTGAGGCACATAAGGCGGAGAGCATTCGACGCCACGCTAGCCTTTGTTTGACCATGTTCTCAAATTTTGACATATCCAGGCCCTGCGTGATTGTCTCATCTTTATTGTGCCTCTATAGCTTCCAGTTGTTCTTCCTTTTTCCAGTTGGCCTCCAATACCAAGTCTGATAGGGCAATCTTGTCTTTGGCATTCTTTTAACGTGTCTTAAATTATATCTCCATCTTCTCCTTTCTATGATTGCGTTGATATCTTCAATTTCAGCTCTTTACAACAGTTCATTTATTGTAATAGATTCATTTCATTTTATTAGTAAAATCTTTCGAACTCATTTAGTTGGGCAGCTTTTTAATTTTCGTTGAATGGTTTGGTTTGTTTTCCAATATCTCTGAACCAAATGTCAATACAGCCAAAACATTGCTATTGTATATTTTTTAAAGTTCGTCTTCACTTTCTATGATTTCACAAAAGCAATTCATGCTTTTGTAAGTCTTTGGTGGACGTTGTCAAGGCAATTTGCTGTTTTGGATACAGGTACTTGAATTTACTCATTTCTGCAAGATGTTCTTCCTAAAAAAGTGATGGCTGTAGTATGACAGTCGGAACACTTCTGTTTTAGGTACATTTATTATAAGGTCAACTTTTTCTGTAGCTTTTGTTAGTTCGTATTAAATTGCCTTTCATGAACTGAGGCAGATGTCATCCGTAAAATCAAAATCTCCTAAATGTGTGAGACGTCATCCAACGTCTGTTTCAATATTCTTGCTCTGTCTCATTACAAAAACAATCAAAATTCTAAAAAGTACAGGTGCTTATATGCAACCTTGTCAAACTCCAGTATTTACTTAAAAAGAAGTAGAGAGTTCTCCTTCAACTAGGACACGGCAGCTTGCTTTGGTATAATGATCTTCAAAAGTTTGGGGGTTTTTTTTGCCATTTTTTTAGGAGGGGGGGGGGGGGTGTGATAACATAAATTGCAATTATTTTCCACTGGGCCTTCCGGTGTCAAATACTTTTTTTAAGTCCCAAAAAAAGAAAAACTTAACAAGAGAAAAAAAAAGAAGAAGAAAAAAAAGGAAGAAAATGGCCCCCTCATGGCCCCCTAAACCTCCAGTTGGGGTCTCCGAAATTAATGATTATAATTTCTTCATTTTATCATTCCTGCCTAAGATAGTCACAAAGTCTATAGAACTGTCAAAAAGTCGTGGTCCAACTTAACTTGAAATATCTGTTTTACGGGTGAATCAAGGTCACCCATACATTTCACAGCAGTTTATATTAATTTGTCTTAACATAGTTATATTTTTAACAACTAAGGTTGAAAAAAATAACACATTTTTCGTATATATATGTATTTAAAATACTACAAATATCCGTCGAAAGGAAAATGGAAGTATTCACAGCATTTCCCACTTCTCATACACTTTGCTTACGAATGCGGTCTACGTTATTGCTCACCAGTGACACATTTTAGGCCTAGTGGTAAAACTTAAGCAAACGCATTATTACGATCTCCTGATAAATGATGTCTAAGGAAATTGTAAAGATAAATTCGGCTTAATACTTATAACTAGTCTGGTGAGAAGCAGCAGAATGGCGAGGAGGAATCGTGGTCAGATACTGCGACAGGAAGGTACGTTGGTTTGATGTCGTCATTTTGGCTTTATTTGATACCGGTATGAATGTGCATTTCTTCAAACAATCTTAATAGATTATTACAAACAACTTTCTATATACAAGTATATAACAGACGAGTAAAAGTAGTGAAGAATAGTGTAACCCACTCCTATCCAGTAGCGTTGTTCTGGTGCCAGTGTGTTTTGGTGTGAACAAGAATAAAAAGTAATCATCCATAGTTGGAGGAACCGAGTAGAAATTAAGTTTTGTTCTGCACCATTAATTGCACTATAGGTTATCAAAACATGAGTTCCATAAGCATAGTGCCAAGATTATAAGAAATTGGACGGACTTGGTTTTAAAAGTGCCATTGTCAGGGCTGGCTCCTAGGATGCAAGCCTTTTAAAACCTGTAGAAACCATCGACTGGGATTTTGTATTAGTATTTTATTAAAGGATTTTGTGGTTTATAATATTCATCTGTTAAGACAAATTGATATAAAAGTCACTGTGTTCTATGGTTTGGGAGATATTTGACTATAAGTTGTGCCAAGATATTTTTTACCTCACTATTGCCACTTTTCACCTCGGCAATGGGTGGCCGTCTTACACAGGTTCGACTGCACTTTTATTTCATTTTAAAAAAGAAAACCCCCTGAAATGCACACATATAATATGTGCAGAAGGAATAGTATACATTGTGAAGCGCATAGAGCTTGCTGTTGAGCAGGAATTTGCTCTATACAAATGCTGTCTATTATTATATTAAGTGAAACTATTCAACAGCGGGGATAAGATAGGATAAGATAAGATAAGATAAGATCTGATCAGATCAGATCAGATCACATCAGATAAGATAAGATAAGGCACACTTCATTGATCCACCGTATGTGTGATTCTGCATGTATGAATGTATGTATGTATGTATGTATGTATGTATGTATGTATGTATGTATGTATGTATGTATGTATGTATGTATGTATGTATGTATGTATGTATGTATGTATGTATGTATGTATGTATGTATGTATGTATGCATGCATATGTATGTGTATGTGCGTGTGTGTGTGTGTGTGTGTGTGTGTGTGTGTGTGTGTGTGTGTGTGTGTGTGTGTGTGTGTGTGTGTGTGTGTGGTTCTTTTAACAAGTAGTATTGCAATTGTTCGAACTGAATTTTACAATGGAAGTAATATATTAATAGGTATGTTATACACTATTTATGCTGAGATCAGTTACGATAAAATACATGTAATACGTGTAGTTAAAGTAAAGTTATTCCCGCTTCCGATCGGACATTGGGGATTGCCGTGTTAGTGAGACAATTTCCTGGGCCTTCCGCATATTGTGGTAGGGTGGCCAGTTCCTTTCCATGCCGCCTTTACTTCCCCAACTCGAAGTCAGGTACCCATTACTGCAGGAGGGGGCGAAAAAAATTCGTGTGCGAACTGAGGCTCGAACACGGACTTTCCGCTTCGGAGACGAGCGCACTAACCGCTCCGCCACCGCTCCCTCACAAGTAAGAAGAAGAAGAAGAAGACGAAGAAGAAGAAGAAGAAGAAGAAGAAGAAGAAGAAGAAGAAGAAGAAGAAGAAGGAGAAGAAGAAGAAGAAGAAGAAGAAGAAGAAGAAGAAGAAGATAGCTGTTGTAAAAAAAAAATCCTTTCCCCATTTTTATAAAATTGACGCCATAGGAATTGTAGAAAAAGGGGTGCATGATATTGTTAGTTATATATAAGCATGTTAGTTTAATTTATAATGATTTCTTAAAACTGTAACCAAGTTTTTCTTTCAAATGTATAAATTATATCATACAAATCAATTTAATGTTTTCGAACAGTATTTAATTTTCACAATTTCAACCAAAATTGGCGAAAAAGGCACATGTTCAGCTACAGAATTATGAACTAGGATTTGTCCTCCACAAAATGCAATCGGGAAATCATCTCAGTAGTGAAGATAGAGTCCATGCACGCATGTTCCAACACACACACACACACACACACACACACACACACACACACACACACACACACACACACACACACACACATACACACACACACACACACATCAAGCAGTCGACGATGAAACCAAACTCGTATCCCCAAGTGACGTTGCCCATCACGCGCTGAGCGACAAAACGGGCTCGCCACGGCGTGTAACGAAAGTCCAAAGATTGATTGCAATATCTTGGTAGTAGAGAATCTTTGCTGCTGCTGCTGCGGCACTACTACTACTACTACTACTACTACTACTACTACTACTACTACTACTACTACTGCTATTATTACTACTTCTACTACTACTACTACTACTACTACTACTACTGCTATTATTACTACTTCTACTACTACTACTACTACTACTACTACTACTACTACTACTACTACTACTACTACTACTACTACTACTACTACTGCTGCTGCTACTCTACTACTAGTAATACTAATCATCAATATCATCATCATCATCATCATCATCATCATCATCATCATCATCATCATTATAATAACAACAACAACAATAATAATAATAATAATAATAATAATAATAATAATAATAATAATAATAATAATAATAATGACAGTAACAATAGCGACAACATTCCGTGCCTGGTTATATCCAAGTATCCGCATAATCCTGAGAGTGCTGAGAAACACTAGACAGGCCAGCAACCAGCCAAACACGTCATCATAGATGATCAGAGCGTAGAAGTTGACAAACGCCTGGCAGGTAGAAATGAGTGAACAGTTTGAGGGCGAAAAGAGACATTCTTAGGGCATAACAGTGGCAAACGCAAGGGAGACAAACATTGTTAGCTTTAACTGTATTTGAATGTCCTTGGAACCTCGATAAAATGGTGTTGATCAAGCATTTATCCAAATCTTTTTGTTGTGGTTGTTGTTGTTCAAAATCAGCCATTCTAAACAAAAGAAATTATCATGGAGAACCAAAACAAATTCTCAAAGATAACATCTAAGGCAATATGATAGTTTTGTTTCAATAGGCGATACAGACTTTTGGCTACTCCGGGGAACAGCGAAATCTGACGTCATTGTTTCCGGGGAACGGCGACCGGGAACAGAGATAATATATTACTATTTTTCCTTGTTTCAGTTTCACTTAGTTTAATCGCTTACAATGCCAAACACAGTTAGACCAGATTCGTTACATTTATTTACTCACTCTGCTATTAGGAAATTGATGTTTGTTCGTTTGTTTGTTTGTTTGTTTGTTTGTTTGGGGTTTGTTTGTTGTTGTTTTTGTTGTTTTTTGTTTGTTTATTGTTGTTGTTGTTGTTGTGGGGTAGGGGGGGTTGAGGGGGTGTTGTTGTCTTGATCACGAAGTCTTTACTTGCGTCTTGATTAAACTGTTTGCAAAATTATAGAAGCTCTTTGTACACCCTCTCTTAACTCTTTAATATCGCAGCGGATATATTAATGTCAGAACAGCAGAAAAACAAAGATTCAAATCAGAACCACGAGTTTGCATATTTCATTCTATGCTTGCTGGTAAATACTTATTGAAATTGCAGATGACGAAGAAAAAATTTAAATAATGATATCTTTTGAATAATAAATTAAATGCCCACGTATTCAAATGTTGTAGAATGAGCAGAATGAGATAATAAACTAATTTCTTTCTGTAGTCTCTGGACTAAATCTTACATAGACATACATGGGATCTGTGCATCTAAATAAAGAGAATGGTTTCTTTCGACATCGTACCGTGACTGTGCAGTGTACGGGGTTCGTCTTAGAATAAAGTTTCCCTGTCATACTGTTCCCATATATTATTGTAAATTTCGTTGTATTTGGTATCAACAGAAAGGTTCTTTAAATTCAAGGTAGGAATCATCAAGGTCCAGACATTTCTCCATTCGATGCAACCAGCGGTCAAAGGCAAAGTCTTTACTTTCGATTGATTAAACTGTTTACATAATGATACAAACTCTTTTTACACCCTCTCTTAACTCTTTAATACAGCGGATACATTAACGTCCGAACAGAAGAAAAGTGATCGTTTGTCCAAGGTCCTGAGTGCTTTTCTTATAGCCATCTGGTCCTCGTCAGTTACGTCAGGTGCGACTGGCCAGCTCAGTATGATGCCACTCATGTAAAAAAATACACTGTGCATCACCTTTCTCTCCCCGTATTTTTTGTGTGGACTTTCTGTGGCCTCGGCTTGTCTGAATCAAGCCATTGAGCTGACAGTCTTTTCAATTCGGGATCAAATGAGTACACCCAAGTTTCATCGGCAGTGACGATTTTACTGAGAAACTCTAAACCTTCTTGCTCAACACGGGTAAAAAAAGTGCCGAGTCGCTTCAACACAGGCCTGTCAACAACAAATTGGGCACCCATTTTGCGAAGACTTGTTTTTTGCCCAGATTATTTGTCAGTATTTGATGAACTGTTGCAGTGGACATACCGACTACTTCACTTATTTCCGTGTATGTTCTTCCCGTATCTTCTTCCACAACAGCTTTGGTTATCTCTACACTGTCGTCACAAATAGCGACTAGGGGCGCTTCATCTTTCATGTCAGACCTCCCACCTTCAACCTCCGAGATCCATTTTCTAACGGTTTGAATTAGATGGAGCAGTATTCCCTATTGCTTTGCATAGATCACCATGGGTTTCAACTTGCCGAGAAGAGTTGACAATTTTATCACAGACACACAGAGAGAGAAAGAGAGCTAGAGAGAGAGAAATATAGACAGACAGACAGACAGACTGACAGACAGACAGATAGACAGACAGAGGTAAGAGGGCGAGAGGTAAGGAGAGGTAGAGAAAGTAGGTGTGTGTATGTATCAATGTGTTTGCGTGTGCATGTGTTGTTTGTGTGTTTGTGTGTGTGTGTGTGTGTGTGTGTGTGTGTGTGTGTGTGTGTGTGTGTGTGTGTGTGTGTATAACGGGATAGCACGGATTGCCACCTTGACTAATAGTAGACTGGAAAAGACAAGAAGCAAATTGTGGCCAGTCACGCCTCGTCTAGATCTGTATTGCGCGTTTGCCATGAGAAGGAGAAAAACGAGTAGCAACAAATTACATGTACACCTCAAGCGTATACTTTACGTAAATTCAAACTACTCTTCGGTCCTTGGGTCGCCCTAAACATGCTACGTAGACTGAGCGCCAGTACTCACAATATTAAAGCCTCACCCTATTGGTCACGATGCTGATATATTATGGAGACTGCAGACATTTTCCCAGTAGGCCAAGGTGGTGCAGTTGATCTAAAGTTCCTGCAGGAGACTTTATGTGGCTTAAGTCTAAAAATTAAGGATAGTATTTTCATCATATTAATCAGTACAAATCAGAAGCAAATCGCCGACAAGCGCCAGAAATAGGCCACCCTCATGGTGTGGGAAAGGGATTATCAAGCAGCTACGGAGTGTAATGTGTACCTCTAGCGGTCAATTAATTCCCTGGCGGTATGACGCGGTAAATTTATACAAGTTTAACAAGGACCGTACCACTCAGACAAATACTATGTTTATATATTTTTATATAGGCATTCCTTTTCGTACAACGGCAAAACATGGCGGTAAGCGGGGTCGGTGGTATAACGGGGACGATACAACGAGGTTTCACTGTCTGTATATATATAATATTATAAATATCTCCGTCTGCCTCTCTGTCTATCTATATATTTATGTATCATTCTATTTTTGTCTCGCTTTCACTTTACCCTCTCTCACCTTTGGGTTGCCTCTAAATCTCCCAAGAACTTGAGACGAGTGCACTGTTCTGATGATGAAGAAGATGATGGCGTTGAGGCTGATGAGGACCATAAGCAAGTCGATGCCTCCCCACCAGCTCATTATGAACGACCAGCGCTCTCTGGCGATTCCTTTGAAAACCTGTTTGGACGTAGCAAAACGGATGATTATACACGACGCTTCCAAAGTATTTACAACAATAAAGAGAAACTGATTTATTGTTTATGTTCAATGTTTTGTTCTGCTGTTGATATATTATTATGTTAAATCATTTAAGGGGCGGGCTGATGTTTACCCTACCTGTTGCAAATACAGGTAGAATTGCAAACACCGCTCTTTCAGATTGACTTTCACTACAAGTTTCATGATAATGATGATGATGATGATGATGATGATGATGATGATGATGATGATGATGATGATGATGATGATGATGATGATGATGATGATGATTAGTATTGTTATTATTATAATAATAATATATTATTATTATTATTATTTTTATTATTATTATTATTATTATCACCATCATTTATGTTATTGTAAGTAGTAGTAGTAGCAGCAGCAGCAGCAGCAGCTAGTAGTAGTAGTAGTAGTAGTAGTAGTAGTAGTAGTAGTAGTAGTAGTAGTAGTAGTAGTAGTAGTAGTAATAGTAGTAGTAGTAGTAGTAGTAGTAGTAGTAGTAGTAGTAGTAGTAGTAGTAGTAGTAGTAGTAGTAGTAGTAGTAGTAGTAGTAGTAGTAGTAGTAGTAGTAGTAGTCGTTGTAGTAGCAGTAGTACATTACTATTAACATACTTATTTTTTATTAGTGTTGGTAATGATACTAGTATTAACACAGTTGTGCTCATTATCAAGTTTTACTATCACTGTTTTTATTATTACCGTTCTCAGTATTACTGTCATTATCATTATCATTGTGTAATTATGGAACCTAATTTTTATTGTACCTCTTACCTTGAAAGTGAAAACAAAAGTTGTAATCACAAGGATAATGTCGCACAGTAAAATGTACACTCCGAGGGGTCCAATGTGTGGGTAAATCCTCAAGATACGAATGTCTATCCAGGTGTTCGCAGAGCCGTAAACTGGGAACTCGGCAGCCAGCCTGAGAATAAAACCTTGCATAGGTTATTTCTGCATTGAGAACGAGTGTTACTTTACAAATGGTCACTGGCATGTTGGTATTGATTTGTGTTTAATTTGTGTTTTGTTTGTTTTTGTTTTTGAGGTTGTAAATGATTTTACGCTCTCATCGAAGCACGTTGTTTTGGTCTTCAGCATTGTGGGATTGGGTTTTCCCCCATTAGGTATGATTTTCAGCCTGCAACGAGGGAGGGGAGGGAGTGAAGTACTTACTGAATATAACAGACAGAAGGCACAACCACTTCCCCATTCTGTAAATCTTTTCTTTTTTTCGATATCGTTATCATTATCATTTCGTGCTAGACGAAGCTCAAAACAAATTGATAACGTGCATTCTGGTCACTTGACAGCACATAAAGACTATTGTTTCAAGGCGCTTTAAACAGCAAAGCATACCTTTGTTATTCATATATTTTCTCACTTCTGCTTTGTCTCTCTGAAATTACGAAAAAAATGCATTCAATGAAATATGCAAATTTGTGTTTCAGATCCGTGTATGTTGGTTTGGAATTACCACAACATCTCCTTTGGTTTCCTGCTGATCGTACAAAACATGTGCCTGCCATGTCCTTAAACTGTTAAACATTGCTCATAAAAATTGTAATAATTGTAATACTATAGGGATCTGTAGTGTTCCTCATGAGGTGTTAAATCTCAACAAAAAGCCAAGTTCACAGTATCTGTGCAATTTCGGTTAGCCTCTTTGCCGCTGCAGTCAGAAGACTGCAGTTTGATTCTTGAGTGGTTAAGCTTTTCACCGAGTGTCCGTCTTGTGAAAAACTATGTTTTTCAGCCTGGGTTAACTGTCACACTTCCAAGATCAAATCGATTGCACGTGTGTCAATTGGGGCGTAAAACTTAAAATAAATCAGTTAGTCATGAGAGGGGTGGGGGGAGGTCAGGACAATGTCGCGTTTCGGATATCCGAATACCCATTCCCACAAGGGTGTGTAAAGTGAGGAGAATTCGTGCAAAGTGCCTTTCCCAAGGCACAACGTTGGACCCTGACGAGATTCGAATCCACGACCTTTTTTCTAAAGATTCAAGGCCAGATCACGAATGGTATTCCGTATCAATCCCTCATCACACGCTGTGGGATCAGTGCTCAGTGTACTCAGTCTTACTGGATCAACTTTTATTTTAACAAAAAATCTAAATTTTCGCCCCCTCCTACCCATCCAGCATTAATGGGTACCTGACTTCGAATTGGGGAAGTAAAGGCGGCGTGGAAAGGAACTAGCCGCCCTACCACAGTATGCCGAAGGCCCAGAAAGTTGTCTCACTGATAAGGCAAACCTCAATGTCTGGATCGGATGCGGGAATAGCTTTACTTTACTATGAACACAATTTGTCTAAGAAAGCATCGGTTGTGTTTCTCTAACTTTATCCCCCACGAACCTCCTGTGAATATCTGAAGTCTCCACGAACCCATAACTTTTTAAAGTCATGGTCTTAGCCCGAATTATACGAGTAAAAGTATAGTACAATATTGTAATGAAAACAACATTAAATTATCAAATTCATTTTTTTTCTGAAGATTCAAGGCCTGATCACGAATGGTATTATGCATCAATCACTCGTCACCCACTTTGGGGTCAGTGCTCAGTGTACTCACTCTTATTGGATTATTTTAACCAAAAAAATGTAAAACAAAGCAGCAAACAATAATAATAGTAAGTTTTATATTTAACTTGAAGTCTAAGATAAGAACATTGAAAACACCAATGCACCGGTGTTTAGTCCTAGACTGCGCGCTGTCATGGCCTCCGTTCTTGCTCTCTCTAAAAAAAACCCATGTCGCATCGAAAAAGGCTCACTATGGCGCCAAAAGGCAAAAGAAAAGTCTCACTATAGTCGAGAGCGTGTGGCACCTTCCCTGCTTGCCCTTCATTAGGCCAACATTTAATCAAATGGTACGTTCTATAGTGAACTTGAAGTGTGCCAGTGTGCACGGTCTAGGACATTATAATAAAAGTCTATTTATCTGATCGTCATACCTGATACTTGCCAAAAGATTGACGTTGACGTTGTAAAGAGAGAATTCCACAAACACGGCCCGCGTCTGGAGGTCAAGCCAACGGTTGGAGAAAAGCTCGCTAATGAAGTTTTCCTTGATGACGTCACGGTTCCCAGACAGGTCTGTAATGTACCCACCTCCGCTGTATACGTTCAGCTTGCCCACTACCGGGATGGCATTTTCGTCCAGAGTCGACCTAAATCATAAGTCTGATATTTTAACTTTTTGACAGGGATTATTTTTAGAATTATGTAAATGTTTATACGCCCCCATCGCTTCAGTGCATATCGTTAAGGCAGCAGCAGCAGGCTTCGACCCTGTGTGTCATAGCCAGCTTGGACTGAAAGGGGCACAATGGCCTGACAGAAAGACCGAAATCCTAGATGAACATTTTCCTCACAAAGGACTCGAACTCGCGTTTTCTGTATGGGACAGCAAAGCGGCTGTTTGTATCCACTTTGCGGCAATATAATCAAACAAAAGAAAAATCATACTGAATTGCGGTAAAACATATTTAAAAAGGACGTACATTGCATCCAATTTGTAACAGTACTTTTGCGACAGTTAGTATCATCGATAATGCATTTTTCTAAATTAACATGAATTGAGATATCGAAAGCACTGGGTGCCTGACAGCTTGGAATCCAAACCAAGTGGGGGGAGACTGTAAACATTAATATTTTTCTCTACCAACCTCAATTTAATGTAGAGAGAATGTGTTCATGCAAAGCTGGAAGGCCACACTTTATTTCTTAGCACCAAAATCTACAATTAAGTTATTTGTTTTATTTGTTTTTTCTTATTTCCTAAAAAGTATTTCATTCAAGGATTAAAACTATTCAGTTTGGGGACTCACAACCAATTACATAATCATTGAAATGTCAAATCACAGTTTTGTTGTTGTTGGTGTTGTTGTTGTTGTTATTGTTGTTGTTGTTGTTGTTGTTGTTGTTGTTGTTGTTGTTGCTATCGATCCAGAAACAGCTGGGCTCTCGCCCTTCTATCCCATGCCATGTAGGGATATGTGCAGGTTTGTTGTAGTAGCTGTAATGTTCCGTAGAGTGTGTTGTCAATGTTAGGTCTCGGAGGGAGAAGTGTAGCTCTGGTGTCATTTAGGGATGTCCTATGGAAAAGGTGATGATCCACAGTCTCATATGCAGTCCCACAAACGACACATAGGGGGATGTTCTGGTTTTTTTCTGTTCAAGTGAAACTTGAGCTGATGTTCTGTTCGTAGGCGGAAGATCAAAGTCTATTTCTTTCTCTATCGGTGGTTCCACAAACACGGCCGGCGTCTGGAGGTCAAGCCAACGGTTGGAGAAACGCTCGCTAATGAAGTTTTCCTTGATGACGTACGGTTCCCAGACAGGTCTGTGATGTACCAACCTCCGCTCTATACGTTCAGCTTGCCCACTACCGGGATGGCATTTTCGTCCAGAGTCATTTCGTTTTGTTGTTGCAATATTATGTTTGAAAACTGCTCTGCTTGTCTTTCCCAAGACCCATCTGTTCATCCTTTTGTCTGCTGTTTCCTTTTAAAGACTAGTTTTGTTTTTATTAGTTGTATGTAGTAGGCTGTTCTTGTCTATATCCCCCTTCGGTGAGAGTGTTGTCTCCGTCAGTTCCTGGGATATTTGAGTGTCCGGGAATCCACTGCATCACCAGGTTGAGGCCACAGGGTGTTATCAGGTGCTGGGAGCCAAACAGTATATGTGTCAAGTCTTGGTTTTGACGATGGTCATTTTCTATCGCTTGCAAGACTTGTAGTGAGTCGGTGAAAATCACAATACGCTGCGGTTTGTTTGGATGAGTGTCAAAACTGTGAGGAGATGGTATAGTGCTGTTTCAATTGCTATCACTTCTGCATCAAAGTTGTTGCATTTCTCTCCACAGGCTGCAGAGATATCATTGGAACTTTTACCTGGATACTGTATTAGTATTCCATATCCGGCTTTGGTTGTGCCTTTGAATGCTAAGCCGTCTGTATATACGTGTATCAAGTCAGCTGAATAGCTGTTTATTGTTTGATGTGATGCAAGCATCAGCGTCACTAGGTCTAAAGATATTGTGCTATTGTCTCTGAGAGATGTTGTAATGATTTTTTCCAAAGCAAAGTGAGGAGGGATGTTTTGGTTGCCTCTTTTGGTTTCTCTTCTGTTTTGTGGTAGACGATAACTCTCCATTAGTTCGGTGATTTGATGCATGGTTGATTTGTGTTGAAGTCGTTTCTTTTGTTTTCATGTTTGTTATAATTTCCTGTTAGGGTGGTGGGGCTCCAAAACTGCTTTATCCCTGCAAATTCCCAAGGGTTCAACATTTGAAAGAATTTCATAATAATATACAGCTGTAGGTGTAGATCTCATGCCATCGTTTATGAAACGAAGGGCATTATTTTGGTCCTTGTCAAGTAAGTTGTCCTACACATAGTGAGTAGGCTATTGCTGTGTTCCAGGGACGATCGAACATAACCAGGGTATAGTGCGCTCAGAGTTTGTTTGTCCGATCCCCATGAATCGCTTGCGAGTTTGTTTGAAAGTAGGAGTCTTCTTTTCGTCTTGTTCTTTATGCTCTCTACTTGGCTTTTCATGATCAGATTAGAGTGAAAGCAGGCTATCTGAAGGACTATTTTCAAAAGCTAAAAGCTCAAAAACATTCATTCAACCTATGAACTAATTACGTAATTACGTATTTGTAATAGGAACACAAATCTTAAGAAAACGACGCTAGCTTTTCTTGAAATTTAAATATTAATAATTCATTATTTATAACATTAAGATTGCTTGAAAATTAGCAAATGACAAAAACACTGTCAAAATAGCAAAGTAAAAATTTTTTTTTCCTTAAAAAATTAGAAATAGTTAGCATCATTTTATTTGGAATTACACAGTGAACTTACCCTTCAAGTTTCAAGTCTTTATCTTTAACGGTTTTGTTTTTTTAGTTTTTAGCTTTTAAAGCAAAAAAAAAGAACATTTTGAGGAAAGAACAAAAAAAAGTCTAATCGCTGGAAAGCATTAGATTGGCTCACAATATGCTAGTTTGTGAGTGTGTGTGTGTGTGTGTGTGTGTGTGTGTGTTTGTGTGTGTGTTTGTGTGTGTGTTTGTGTGTGTGTGCTATTGTGTGTGTGTTTCTATTTCCGTGTTTTGTAAGTAATAGAGGTTGAAAAAGCATACTACCTGTGTGACCAAGACGTCTGGGTAACTGACTTAAATTGCTCGTCGAGAGAACACGGCAGCGGTCTCCAGGCAAGGCAGTAGGTCCCTGTCTCTTCAGAGCTTATGTCGTAGGTCGGGTAGAATTGTTTGTCTCCCACCAAATTGCCTTCGTTACTCAGCCCCGGGCCCGTCATACGGTTTGTGTGGATCTCTGGAGTGGGGACTGGAGACAAGATTTATTTGAACTTGTTGTTATAATTCAGCGAAATAATACTAGCGGTAATGAAAAAAGTGTATCGGCATCATCATCATCATCATCATCATCATCATCATCATCATCATTGTATAAAGAAGGTATTAAAACAGTTAAGACCTTGTTGTATTTCCCCCCA
>NW_004797411.1:583400-588273 GCF_000002075.1 Aplysia californica
CGTGCGACTGGACAATGAAATGCTAGTCTAGACATAAGTGTAAATCCACATAATGAATTGCACGCTGTTCGGTGAAATTACACGTTGCTGTATGGTTAGCCCAACACCGAGAAGCATTTTGTTGCTCATATTGCTATAACGATTACTCGAAATCGAAGGCCAGGCCCCATAGCTTTGTTACATCTGAGTTTCACCGTAGAAATACTATCTTTGTTGTTGTTATCACTCCTGCTATTATTATTAATATTGTATTTCTCATTTTAAAAGTACAATTTTGTTAGATAAGATAAGATGACATACATCTTTATTTTCCAGATGCTGGCATATTTCTTTGGTGTTTCACCGCAAACACACATACACACACGCACACATGTGCGTGCACACACACATACACACACACACACACACACACACACACTCACACTCACACACACACACACACACGCACACACACACAAAGACACAAACAGGCACACACACACACACACGAAGTGAGGACAAATAAACAACGATAGATAAATATAATGACTCACTTGGGGGCATTCTGACTTGTCTCATCCTAACGGGGCCCACACGGTAGTTGGCCAGGTCTTCCATAAACTGTCGACCTTCTGGCGTCAATTCCTTCCCGGACACGAACTTACTGGGGAACATCCGGAGCACCATGGTAGTGTTGAGCCACGTGTAGATGTCTTGGTGGGTACGGAGCTGTTCAATTCAGGGTCAATACAAACAGGAGGTTGTAATTGATTGTAAATTATTAAATAGTATCGCATCCAAAAAGAAAGAGAAAACAATAGAAAACCACAACGAAATAGACAAGTAACTTTAAGATGTGTTTTCAAAATAGCGGTTAAGTAAACTTTTAAAATCAAAAATTAAATGAAAAAGAAAAAGAGACAAACTGTACATCATTCAGGGGTGGGCTGTATTGAATAGGCTGAGTTGGATGCAGTATGGCAAAAAAGACGAGGTTACTAGATATGATATTCACGTAGATCTAGTTCAGACTCTTGTAATACATTCATGTTTTTTTTTTTGTGTATAAAAACTTAATACCGGACCAGTTAACCAAAAATATTTGAGACTAAAATATATACATGCGTGCCAATTAATCAACATTTTTATTTTTTTGGCATCTGTGACCCTCATGAAACTAGCACCTTGAAGCAAAGGCTAAAAAAATATTACGTACATATATACCGAACGCCATTGAAACACAACGTTTTCAAAAAATTATTAAACCAGCCAATACGCTCTGATCGTCACAATATTTGGAGACACATCTGAAGAGAGAGAGAGAGAGAGAGAGAGAGAGATTTAGAAAGAATGGGAAAGAGAGAGATGGAGAGAGAGGGGTGAGGGGGATATTGTATGAAAAGGACTACTGCGACTACTACTACGTCCCATACAAATCAGGTGAAGAACCAAATACTGTAGACTGCACTAAACACGTACCTACAAACACATCGAACAGATATAGCACAAAACAATTTCCAATCACATTCTAAAATTCGTCTCCTCATTGCTATCCTTAGTTCTCAAAACACTATTATAATTTCTAAGAGGGGCATTGTGTTAAATGCTAATTATAGAAATTATTGTCTAGCCGGTGTCAAGGTGGAAAAGGGGAGAGGGAACAGGAGGGGGGGTGTATTGGTTTAGACTTTAGGACAGCCAAAAGAGGCGCTTCTCTCTCCTTTTTAAAATCCCCTCTGGGCGGTTCGTGGCACAGACCTTGGCCAAGTGAGGTAACTCCGGGAAGTTGGCGATGAATAGATCACCAAACAGAACCATGGATGGCTTAACATTGATTAGGCATTAAAGAATTAGAAATCTGCTGACAATAGATGTACAGGCAGTAATAAGAGGCAGGTTGAATGATAAATGTACCGTATAATACAATGTATTTGTACTGCAGACGTGTCCTACGAATAGTAGTAGTAATAGTCGGACTCAGATTGAACGGACTCAGATTCAACGAAAATTCTGGTTAAATGAAAGAAGACACCAACGAAATAAGTCGGATACAACAAACACATAAATGAACAAACTCGAATTCAACGAACCTGAAACAAACCGTATCTATTTTATTCCAAAAGACCATTGATTGCACGTGCACAGCGAGACATTTAGCCTAGCCTATTGCGTACATCTTAGGAGACCAAGCAGAAAGTGTTGTTGACACACCCAAAAGACATGACATACCAAAGTCAAGAGAGGTCAGTCGGCTGTCAAGGGGGGGGGGGGTGTACAGGAGTTTGTGGAAAGTCGGCAGAGGTACAGGCGTATTTTAATTCAAACCACCCCTCCCCCCCTCACAAAAATGCCCCCCCCCCCCGTGCGACTGGACAATGAAATGCTAGTCTAGACATAAGTGTAAATCCACATAATGAATTGCACGCTGTTCGGTGAAATTACACGTTGCTGTATGGTTAGCCCAACACCGAGAAGCATTTTGTTGCTCATATTGCTATAACGATTACTCGAAATCGAAGGCCAGGCCCCATAGCTTTGTTACATCTGAGTTTCACCGTAGAAATACTATCTTTGTTGTTGTTATCACTCCTGCTATTATTATTAATATTGTATTTCTCATTTTAAAAGTACAATTTTGTTAGATAAGATAAGATGACATACATCTTTATTTTCCAGATGCTGGCATATTTCTTTGGTGTTTCACCGCAAACACACATAAACACACGCACACATGTGCGTGCACACACACATACACACACACACACACACACTCACACTCACACTCACACACACACACACACACGCACACACACACAAAGACACAAACAGGCACACACACACACACACGAAGTGAGGACAAATAAACAACGATAGATAAATATAATGACTCACTTGGGGGCATTCTGACTTGTCTCATCCTAACGGGGCCCACACGGTAGTTGGCCAGGTCTTCCATAAACTGTCGACCTTCTGGCGTCAATTCCTTCCCGGACACGAACTTACTGGGGAACATCCGGAGCACCATGGTAGTGTTGAGCCACGTGTAGATGTCTTGGTGGGTACGGAGCTGTTCAATTCAGGGTCAATACAAACAGGAGGTTGTAATTGATTGTAAATTATTAAATAGTATCGCATCCAAAAAGAAAGAGAAAACAATAGAAAACCACAACGAAATAGACAAGTAACTTTAAGATGTGTTTTCAAAATAGCGGTTAAGTAAACTTTTAAAATCAAAAATTAAATGAAAAAGAAAAAGAGACAAACTGTACATCATTCAGGGGTGGGCTGTATTGAATAGGCTGAGTTGGATGCAGTATGGCAAAAAAGACGAGGTTACTAGATATGATATTCACGTAGATCTAGTTCAGACTCTTGTAATACATTCATGGTTTTTTTTTGTGTATAAAAACTTAATACCGGACCAGTTAACCAAAAATATTTGCGACTAAAATATATACATGCGTGCCAATTAATCAACATTTTTATTTTTTGGCATCTGTGACCCTCATGAAACTAGCACCTTGAAGCAAAGGCTAAAAAAATATTACGTACATATATACCGAACGCCATTGAAACACAACGTTTTCAAAAAATTATTTAAACAGCCAATACGCTCTGATCGTCACAATATTTGGAGACACATCTGAGCAGTTGTAAGTTCACTCACCAAAGGACGATTTTTACTTTGTCCAAGCGAATTTATCATCTGTATAAAGTGATTATGCTTTAGTAAAATGTGTTCATTAGTTGCTATATTAAAAACGATATTAAAATTATTTTGCAGTTTTTGGGACACCTGAATAAACATAATAAAGGTTTTGACCATCAAGCTTTCACTGGAAAAATTGAGTGCAAGCGAGGCAGGGGTAGGCCCAGAACAACATACTTAGGGAACCTAAACAAATGGGTAACAGGGAAATATCAGGGAAAAGTAGCTTTTTGAGAGCATCCAGGCAAAGGATTGAATGGAAAACCATGATCGCCGATGTCTGTCGCAGATCTGGCACTGGATGATGATGATGATGAATAAAATTATTTACCTAGTAGATGACCCGTAGCTCTTTTTTAACAAAAGTCCCACCTTTTTTTGAATCAGTTTTAAAAAATTTCTTTCATTACGCAATACGGTAAATTTTGCTTTCTCATTTGCGAAATCGTTTCGTTCCTCAAAAGTAACAGCTAAAGGCATGCATGGAGTGCATGAAAATGTTTCTTTTTTTTGTCTGAGACGCGGAGCGATAAGTTCAGGATTTAGATCAAGAACGCCTTATTTAGGGTTACAATTAACGAAGCTGCAACAACAGCGCCGTCCTCACGTTGCGAAACAGCACAAAGAAAAAATCATAATCTCTCACTCTCAGTCATCCAACAAGACACTCCTGCCCTTACACTGCCCATTTAACAAACCACACAGTTTCTGGAGATCAAAAACATGAATGTCAGGGACTGGCAAGTGTACGTATCCGACATTCCTCAAACAGAACAGCAAAGTGTGCGCGGTTTTGCAAATCTGCAGCTATTGGGAGATTACGTTGCCTCGAAAGTGGGACAGAATTTCTCAACAAAACATTGAAATGTTATAAAATGTATGTGAAGAAGTGTTTTGGTCTGTATGAATGAGAATGAGGGCAATGCAATTTACTAAGGGTGAGAGATCTTTATTGAGTTTCGATTTGTGTTTATTTGCAAATTTGTCTTAAGGGGGCACTCCGAAAGAAGAAGAACAAAGTATCAAAGGTCAGTTTAAGGTTTTGATTAAAATTTTAACGGTTCACATGTGTTGGAAATTGAATAAACTTTTTCAAAAACGTCTTTTAATATATATTTTTGTATACAAACGTGTCCAGACTCTGCTAACGTTCTGTTTATATGTATTAAAAAAATATATACATAT
>NW_004797411.1:589374-591874 GCF_000002075.1 Aplysia californica
TATTATTAATATATACATATTGTTTTTTATATAGCTGGCCCCCCTTTCAATGAAAGGAATGATCGGTGCATTAACATGAACTGAAAGTCAAATGCCTACTATATTTACACTCTATTAGAATGGAGTAATAAATTTTGAGAGTGTTTCCAAGTTGACAAATAAAAAATAGATGCATAGATTGATTCTCTATTCTGCTTTCGTGGTTGTACACTCCAGAACTTCAAAGGTGCGCACGATGAGTGAACGGAAACCTCACTTGTTTACAATGGCGTCTTAGAAGACGGATTTTCCCAAGATCAGATCTAAACGAAACTAATGAAAAATTGAAAATTAAACTATAGTAAATTCAGGCTCCTCAATAAAACTGTGCACCCTATAAATGATTCTGAACCACCACTGATTTTGTCAAATTCGAAAATTAAGTGGTTTGGAAGTTTAAGGCGCCATAGTGACAAATGGAACTTGAAAATGTAATCACCCAAACATCGTATTTAAGCCTTGCACTACCCACTCATGAAGCATACCAATTTAAAGCTAAATAAATTCTGCACCACCTGACACAATAACAATTCACCTACGTTAAGAAACGCCGGAGGTCTGAACACTCGAAACTGACCTTTAAAAAACAGGCTTGGCAAAATTGTGCGAAATCAAAGAAGCGTAAAAGTATATTTGCGTGTGCATTTGGGGCGCATCAAAGTTGGTGGAATGGTCATGCATTGAATATCAAATGAAAAGAGGCCACGCCACCGCCATGGTTTGGGGTGGTATGGGGTGAAATGAACAAAACCACCCTCGTGTGAATCACCGCATGGCTTGGTTTAGTGGACTACATTGCGCTAGTTTTGGAGGGTCGTTTCTTAACCTTATTTTCGTCAAAGTGTCATTCAAGACGACATTTCCATGCATGGCAAAGCACTTTCTCACAGGGCTTGTGCCACTAGACAATTCTTGGAAAACCAAATCGTATGAAAGTTGGAGTGGTCATGAGTCAATAGCACCGATATGAGTCATACAGGTATGTGAAGTCCCATGAAACAGCAGCGTAAGAAAGTGAACTTTGCTCCCAATCCATACCCTTTGATTGCAACTGAGAAATTTGGGATGAAATGCCCAAAATTTAACAGAGCTGATGCCTAAAAGGTTCGTGCCTACACAAAACCAGTGGCTTCTAAGCAAAATAGCAATATATTAATGTTAATTCCAAGGTATTTGTGATTGCTTTGTTGTGCGTTTTGCTTGAAACTATCAAAATAAAATTTGTTTAATGCAAGGAAAAAATTATTCTTTCGTTGGATATGCTATATATGTCCATTCTATCAATACTGATGCACTACGGCAATTTTTTCGTTTCTTCGATTATACACAATTTTGCCAAGCCGGATTTTTTAAGGTCAGTTTTGATAGACCATATCTCTAGCGTCTCTTAACATAGATGAGATATTGATGTTTCAGATGATGCCAAGTGTATTTAGCTTTAAATTGCTATGCCTCAAGAATGGGCAGCGCAAGGCTCTAACAGGATAATTGAGTGATTACATTTTCATGTTTCGTTTGGACGCCACTGCAGATATATATTTCGGCTGTGGTCTGTCATGGAGAGGGATGTGCTCCGCCATACGACATTGCCTAAGAAACGCTAATGAAGATAACATCCAGATCCCTTACCGGCTCGGTCGTCGCTCGGAACAAGGACCGGCTCTTACGTCGAAGGTCACCTGGACGAAAGAGGAAACTATGCTACTGAAAGACCAACAAAAAGTATACGTGCCAGAGGAAACATCCTCACTGGCACATGGAATGTGAGAGCTGTAAGAGAAGCAGGGAAGGTTGAGGAACTCGAGCACGAGATGAAAAGATACCGTTGGAACATCCTGGGAATGTGTGAATTGCGAACGAAGAACTTCGGAGAAACATCAACACCAGAAGGACATAAACTATACTGCAGTGGCAGAGAAGACCGCCATTAATATGGAGTTGGAATACTCATTCATAAAGACACTGTGAAGGCAGTCTTGGGTTGTCGACTGGTTTCCTGCCGACTCACAGCCATACACTTGAAAGCATCACCATTCAACATCACTGAAGCATATGCTTCAACAACAGCACATGACATGACGATGAAAGAGGGAGGATTTATACATTCAACTCCAAGAAATACTGGGCGAAATACCAAAGAAGGGCATCATCGTTGTGCAAGGCGACTGGAATGCTAAGATCGAGGAAGATGCAGCGAAAGACTGGGAAGGAATATGTGGACCCTACTGCAATACCAATACCTATGACTAAGGTCTACGCCCCTGGAATTTGCCAGCTATAACAACCTTAAGCTGATGAACACTTTCAGCCCACACAAGGCATCAAGGAGATGGACATGTTGCATTCCAAGCGGAGATTTACGTCAGATAGACTGCGTCATGGTCAAGCATCGCTTTCAAAGCAGTGTCAGCATTGCCAAGACCAGAGGCTTTCCTGGAGTATACAATGGCAGTGATCACAA
>NW_004797411.1:596874-605221 GCF_000002075.1 Aplysia californica
GCTTGGCAAATGCAGCTTTTAATCTCGGTGTGACAACTACCATCTGATGATATACTGGTCCCTAAACATTTAAAATGTTGTACTTGCTTGAGGGTGGTATCATTGATTTTGATATTGCATGTTGGGGTTGGAGTTTTTCTGCTTATCACCATCGTTTCGGTTTTCTTGATCTTTAGGCTTAAGCCCATGTTGTCACTCTCTTGTACGATGACATTTAATAGATTCTGCAGGTATATACTGACCTAAAAAACGAACTTAGCTCCACTATCATAAGATTATTAATATACAGTTATATTTATATATAATATATACATTAAATATATATATATATATATATATATACATATATATATATATATATATATATATATGTGTGTGTGTGTGTGTGTGTGTGTGTGTGTGTGTGTGTGTGTGTGTGTGTGTGTGTGTGTGTGTGTGTGTGTTTGAGTGTGTGGGTGTGTGTGTGTGTATGAGTGTTTGTGTTTGTATGTGTGTACATGTGTGTCATACATTCTGTACCTTATTCCATGGCAGCGGGTAATCAGACACCTGTGAGTTTTCTCTTCTCTTGGGCACTCTGTACACACTCTCTAGCACATGGTCTTGCAGCTGGAAGGACCGCACGTCTCTGTTACTGTAGCTTACACTGAAAATGAACACGGCTGTTTTTATGTATGCTGTCAGGAAAAAATGCCAATTTTCAATGTTAATGCTCTTTAATATCAATTGGAGCAGCAAACTGTCATTCTTTGAACATGTTCTATGGAATTCCCCAAAATCGTTAGTAGATTTATACAGCTTCGCATTTGCCATATTCACTAAGGTCTCAGTGGCATTGCACGAACATTCATGAAGCTAACCCCAAACCTCGAGGGTTCGATCCTCGATCAGCGCCGAAAAAAAGCAGCACTTGGGAGTCAATAAGGCTAAGTTCACGCTAAACCCGGCAAGTTGCCGTCAACCAGCTGCCGTCGGCAACGTCCTGCCTTGCAGTGTTTACGGTAGAGCCGGCAGCTCCTGCCAGGCAAACTGATGCTACACTTTTAGGGGTAAAAATGCTTGGCGCTTTCCAGGAGGAAGAAACAAATTTTATACCATACTTGGAGTTATTTTAGCATTGCACTTTCGGGCAAAATATATCCTTATATTTCACACGTGAAATATAAAAATTTGCTTAAATTACTTCACGCACTATAGCTTATTCGCCTTCTTCTCCTATCCCCCTGTGTAAGCAAAGTAGGCTAGTAAAAACTTTAAAAACACCGCTGTCAAGCGCGCTCACCATGGGCCCCGAAACAAACACAAGATCTAGTCTCCCAGTCTTGCTATCTATCAATGCCTTTCACCCCTGGCAGGGTATAGGCCACATACAAGCTCCTTCCATTTATCTCTGTCCTGAGCCATCCTTCCAAGCTCGTTCCTTTCGGCTTTCACTGCCTTGCATCATAAACTCTCCATTTGGAGAAAATCCACGATCAGCCAAGCAGAGATAATGGTTTTTGCTTGTATGTGTTTCTGTAACAGGTTCTTTTTACGAGAGAGGATGTTAGCCTCGTGACTCAACCCCCGACCTGGAGGCAGGATGACTCTGTTTCAGGAGTCACTACCTGGTTCGCCATTTAGTCGCCTCGTACGACACGCTAGCACCACGTCAGTCCTATTCTTCTCAAGGCCTAGACTGCACGGCTGATATCTCTTATCGTCGAGTATATATTATATAGATTCAAATCTTTCTACGTTGCCCTTAATTTTGTTTCAAATAGAGTCAAATGGCGGGGACCATAATGAACCGGGATTACGTAAGAGTATGGTGTTGTTACGTTCAGTTCATTAAGTAACATCTTTTTCTCGAATAAAAAAATCATTTATTGTTCTAATGGGTCATCATTATAATGTGATTAGTGACGTTTGGGAATTGCTTTTTCCGTCCGTACATTGTAGCAGCACACCAGATAAACACAGCGGGTTATCAGTGGACAGTACATTTTAATTTTCAAAATGATTGTTTATGATAGATCTACAACACGACTAATTAAATAGCAGAAACCACTTAGATTTAGATATCTAGATTTAGATTTCCACTACTAGATCTAGGCCAAACAGGTTATAGATCTAATAGTTCTTTTTATAACTTCCTTGATCTAGGCCTATATCAGCTTGAATAAATTTTAATCATAATCATCAAATATTTACTTTATTTTGAAATTTGGAAGTCACATTATCAAACAATAAACCCCCCTCCCCACTGTTCAGCTAACCCAGCATTGCCTTTCGAATTTTTGTTTACCTTAATTCTATCACTACATATACTAAACAATCAACTATAGAAATGAAAGAAGGTTACACTTTAAAACAAGAAGTAATAGAAAAATATGATATTAGACAATATACCAGTATAACACTCTTGGTTAATTACTTTTTGGGAAATAATAAAAGTTACTTCCCTTGTTATTCTGATATTCTTACCTCCCCTGATGAAATCAAGAATATCGGAAATCGAATAGATTTAGATCTATGTGAATTCTGCAAAACCCTGACCTTAGAGACAAAAACTAACTAGCCTACATATGTGGAATCAGCACATCAGTTTCCAAATAACTTGGCAACTTTTGTACCTGAAAAGCTTTTTCTTCATATTTGACCTATGTAATACAATGCATTAGATCTAGATCTAGAGAACAGATCTTAGATCTAACTCTTTGCCTTTGGTTTCTTTTGGTTACAAAGATTAAAATCAAAATTATTCTAACGACAACATACCGTATTAAAGCAGTTTCTTTCAACTTTTGAATCGTAGGGGCCTACGTTTTCTGAATATTTTGCTTATTTTTGCGTTATGATAGTTTTTTGTTTTTGTTGTTTGTAGTTGCTGTTTTTGTTTGTTTGTGTTTGTTTGTTGTTGTTTTTTTGTGTTTTTTTGGGGGGCGGCGGTTGTTTCGTGTAGGTAGATATACGGATAGCACAACTTGTAAATTAGCAGGGCTAAAAGTAAAGGAAAACAATCCAGATTTTTCCCAATTTTTAGTCTGACTCAGAAGGGCATGAGAATGAGACTCTAGAATGAATCCTCTTGTCCAATTGGCTGGTCTTTTGAACTTTGTTGGTACTTATGTATTTCGCCAGCTGATATCAGTATGGTATTTTTAAAAAATCTATTACACTTGTTATGGTTTTAGACTATGATTTATCCAACTTGTTAAATCGCCAGTTGTAATCACTCGTTCAAACTCGTGATTACAACTTGGCAATTTCACCCGTAGGATAAATCATCATCTTACACTGCAACTCATGTACTTTTTTTTATATAGCCGTGGCGGATTTTACAAAACCGATTATTGAAACGGAATTCTCGAAAATATGGTGTTCACCCAATTCATTGCAATCGTAGTGTGCATGGGCAACACCATCTTTTGATTCCGCAATTGATGGACGATACCCAGACCTGATGGATGTATCTCGGTTGTGATAGTTTTTGTTCTCTTTTTGTATACCACCGATCTCCTTTGGACTGCAATGATAAGCTTCTCTTCGTCCATTTTGCCGGGAATTGACTGCGAATCAAGGACATTCACTCTGTTGGTATAGATCTAGTGGGAAATTATTTCTCTTCGACCATCCAGCCATTTGTTTTGTGAACACACGGCAAAGCAAATTGCTGGCTGACGGCAAATGGCGTGTGCTGGCGGCAGTCTGAACGTGTATCATCAGCTTTCGTGGCAGGGAAGAAGATATGGGCGTGACGACAGATTGCAGCAGCTGCCAGCAAATGGCCGGGCTCAGCGTGAACATAGCCTTAGAATGTCAGGTAGTTGGGGCTGAAACACATACTTGAAGGGGTTTCTTCGTCTAAAGATATCCTGCTGTGCGCTTGCCCCACGAGTTTTCTCACACTGTGCAAGGTGTGTGATTGCCGTGTGGTGTACATGCGTAAAAGAGGAGTAAGTATTTCTCTGAGTAGGTGTTTGATTATCTGATTTTGTCTTTCATTCGGGTCTGGGGTTGTATTATTCTGGCCTCAGAGGCATGATTTTGAGTTCGTGTATTGTGAATTCTGCGTTGTGAGCTTCTGTGCTTTTTTTACCTTTAGTTTAGGTATTGTTGTTAAATGTTAATGGGACACTTACACACAGATGATTCCGCTTCAACTTCTTTTTGAATGATTTGTACTTTGGGTTGTTTCGGGAGTTTTAATGGCTATCCACCTGCTTGTTGTCTCTTTCGCTTGTCTCGCGTCTCTCAGGGTCTCATCATACCTCCTCCCCAGGCTCTTTACTTCCTCTTCTGATATGGTGGGGATTCGTTGGCCATTTACATGAAAATGGGTGTGCTTGCCCACTTTTCCATTTCTAAGTAAGACATTTCTATATTTCGTTCGCTTAAATTCATTCGTCACTATCTCATTAAATCATCCATATGCCGGAGCACTCTGTGGTTCTCTTCTTGTCGTCCATGATGGCGTTTGACAACCGCATCCAAGTTCCGCTGGGATTGCCTTGATTTTTGCAGCCTTGAGGAGCACATGCATCGCATTGAAGAATACTGGATAAACTGTGCATCTCATTGTTGTACCCACTTAAAGGTTAACCCAGTCTACTGTATATTAAGCCGGGCTGAACTTCTTCTGGAACCCCTTAAAGTAGTTAAGGAGCTTATGAAATATTTCTTCCAGAACACAGTGCATGCCAAGGGATATCTGAATCACTTAATGAGGCACCGAATCATGTGCATTTGCCGAGTAAAGCCAGGTGATATCAAGGTCACGTCATTGGTCATGCTCCCGTGTTCTGAACAGCCAGCTATACCGGGTACTTCACCTTTCTGTACCGTGGTGTCTCTATATCCATAGGTAGGACATGAGTTTGGATGCCATCATCAACGAGAAGAATATTTTGCCCTTAACATTCAGCAGTGAGATATGACGAAATTGGCTGATCCTTTCAGAATCCATTTCTTTAGCTCCTTTAGGGATGTCTTCCCTTCATCCATTCCTTGTTTATATGGCCGTTCTTCCATGACACTGTCGGCTGAATATGTAGCCCTTTAAGGACCTTTGGGCATCTTTTGTACCATACAATGGGCTCAGGGACAGATTTGTATCTTGCTTTTTTGACAAATCGCATTATTTCATCGAGGGTAGGCAACCTCTTTTTGAACTTCTCATCAGGGCCATCCGGCCAAACCAGGCTAGGGTTATTTTCTAGTGGGACGTTTTGCTGATCATCGGAGTATGTTATCCTCAGGTGTTCCTCCAGGCTGCTTCTTTTGACCTTGAGTTATCCAGATCTTGGTTGGTCAAAGATGTGCCTGGCGCACTGGTACGATTCTCCTCCCTTTGTCTATTTTTAGTTCATTACAGTTTTCTATAGCATTTATTTTCTTCTGCCGACGTTGTTTTCAGCAGTTTCTTTAATCTGGTTCCTACGTCATTCATCTGTCTTTGTCACGCATTGCTCTGTGGCGTTTGCTTCAATTTGCTTTCCCCCCAAGTTGCTCCTTAATCTTAGTGTACGCAATATTCCCAAATACCTTAGTGTACGCAATATTCCCAAATACCTTAGTGTACGCAATATTCCCAAATACCTCAGTGCACGCAATATTCCCAAATACCTCAGTGCACGCAATATTCCCAAATACCTCAGTGCACGCAATATTCCCAAATACCTCAGTGTACGCAATATTCCCAAATACCTCAGTGTACGCAATATTCCCAAATACCTCAGTGTACGCAATATTCCCAAATACCTCAGTGCACGCAATATTCCCAAATACCTCAGTGCACGCAATATTCCCAAATACCTCAGTGTACGCAATATTCCCAAATACCTCAGTGTACGCAATATTCCCAAATACCTCAGTGCACGCAATATTCCCAAATACCTCAGTGCACGCAATATTCCCAAATACCTCTAGACATTGATGGTACTCCTTGTCGCCTATCTCTGTTTTGCAGTGTTCGAGATAGCACTATCAAGGTTCTACCAGGCATCTTTCGAGATACCACTATCAAGGTTCTACCAGGCATCTTTCGAGATAGCACTATCAAGGTTCTACCAGGCATCTTTCGAGATAGCACTATCAAGGTTCTACCAGGCATCTTTCGAGATAGCAAGAGGAAAGCTGGTTCTGGGCCTTCTGTTTGTGTCAGCCCTCCTTCTTCTTCAACAGTTTTGTTGTCCGCAGCACTAAGGGCTTGGTCCTGGCCTTGGTTTTCCGACGTCTTATCTGTGGGAATAGAGCGCTTTTGTTGAGGGCTTGGCTGGATGTCACAACCTATCTTTGTCCTTTATATCTTTATACCTCTTTGAGAGCTGAATATTCTCCCGCAAGTAACTGGGTAGTCCATACGTTGCTCTGAATTCAGTATCATGTATGCATTTCAATCCATTATCCCATAGGCACCTACGGATTCATCATTCACTCCCTCCCCCCCCATTTGGTGAATCCTGTGGTCATATTTTTACGTGATGACTTGTAGGGTTGCTCGCCCTACGAGCCCATCTGGTTTTTCCCAGCGTCACCTGTCTTTCCAGGCGTCCTTCATTCTTTCTTGAACGGCAATCAGTCTATTCCTACTGACCTTTGAGGTCTAGTTGCCCCAGTAGTGTGAACATTGAGGCCGCGGCAAACCCTCGTGCATCCACTTCTACTGGTTTGATCTAGGAGATATAACCCTCTCCTTGAAGTAGGTTCGAGAGATCTTCATATTTTGCAAACATGAATTGATACTGTACATCTATTTTACTAACGTGTGGAACAGCCAGCTCGATTAAGAAGATCTTGACATCAGTTTTTAACCAAAGAACAATATCTGATTTGAGACCTGTTCTCTTGATCATGAGAGGGTAGTTCTGCCATTCTGGGAGATCGGTAGCTAGTTCCCAATCCTTTTCTCATTCTCGAAAGTTTCCACTCTTAGAGAGGCACGGAACTTGTTTTTTTACCAACCCATTTCTTCTTCTTCCCTACTTGGAAAATGTCTAGGCTGGAACTACTTCATTGTCGGTGTCTCCAGGCTTCAGGAGATTGTGAGAATCAGCTCTTTCAGCACTTTGTGGGGCCGCCACGTGTGTCTGGCATCAGCTAGCGATACCTAATAGAAACTGAAGGCACATTACAGTGTCTGCTTCTCCTGGCCTGGCAAAATGGGCAGCGGGGATCTTCTTCCTTGTCCGACTTCACGAGATTAGCTTTTCATGGCAGAAAGTCATATGTTGCCCTGGTGATGAACCTAAGCATTAGAGATGCTTGGAGCCACTCGCAGTTCCAGGTAAGGGATCTTTGTATGGCATTGGTCCCGTTCCCCAACTCCTAGCGACTTGTCACTATCATTCTTATTCTCAAACCAGGTAAGGATCACATACACCTATTCAGTCACAGATAATCGCCTTAACAATGTGTCTATGTAAACCTATAGAAAAAAATGTGAACAGACGAGTCATGTGGTTTCTAGGGACGACGGGCTCACTTAGTGGTATCCAATGCCTATTCAGGAAAACTGGATCACTCTGGATCACCTGGTCCGCCTGAAGACACTTACCCTTGGGACCTTAGTCGTTGGAGTCCACACGGTTACCGTCTTTTTCTACATCGAAAAGGCTTTAGACACAACCTGGAAGTTCGGTATTTTTCAAGATCTACACCCTATCGGCCTGAGCAGCATTTTTTTGCAAAACCATTCCTTCCAGCTTCGCGCCGGATCTTTTCTTTCCCACTCTCACTGCACCAGTAGGAGGAAAGTGTTCCCCTTTTCCACGTCCCTCAAAACAAAATAGATAGCTCCTTACATTGTCATGATTTTATGATATTGTTACAGAATTAGAACTATTCAGAAAAGACATAAGGGAAAGACAGCTGCAGACGCAGCAGTTTAAACTTGACAAATGGGCTAACGAGAATGGTTTTAAGATTTTCCTGTCAAGGACAGATGCAGTGCACATCTGTCGATCCGACATACTCGTATTGCTACTGGGTTTGACATTTTATGACGAGGAAAGGCTTCCTGTTTAGGATCAGGTTCGTTTTTCTCGGAATAACCTGAGGCAGAAAACTAACATTCATTATGCACATTCAAGATCGTTGCATGATATGGCAAAGGTCACTCAATCTTTTTCATACCATACCTGGAGTTGTTTTAACATTGTACTTCCGGGAAAATAAATCCCCATATTTGCGTAAACCACTCCGCGCACTGTATTCGCTTCTTACACTCTGTAGGCAAAGTATAGACTTGGATCATCATATTTCTAGATCGTGCAATGATATGCCTGCCCTTCTTCGCTCTCATTAAAAAGCGCGTTCACAATGGCACCAATGTGAAGAAGTAAAAATAATAATAATGATAATAATA
>NW_004797411.1:605694-607799 GCF_000002075.1 Aplysia californica
GAAAAAGAAGAAGAAGAAGAAAAAGAAGAAGAAGAAGAAGAAGAAGAAGAAGAAATAGCATTTGTATAGCGCATATCCTCACTCGAAAACAAGCTCTATGTCCTTTACGCTAGTCTACCAGTCGGTAGTACGTGCAATTTCTACCTTGCCCTTAATTTTGTTCCAAATTTAGTCAAATAGTGCGCATCATAACAAACAGTGGGTGGGCAGTGGACACTAAATGCAATAATTAAATTTTCAAAAAGACAGAACTAAACAGTGGGAACAATTTACATTAGCTTGAAGAAATGATCAGAAAATGATTACACCCTTTGAAAATGTTATTCACTTTAGCAAACAATTTACAAAAGAAAACTGTTTTGCTTTTTTGCATTGTCTTTCAAATTTAGGTTACAACATTTCTATTACCATATATTATAATGACAATCAACTATAGAAATGAAAGAAACCCATCGTTTTCTGCTTACTTTGCTTATGTGCACGTTATAATTGTTTAGCTTGGGGTTTATTTCGCGGAGGAAGACACACGAAATGCACACTAATATGAAATGATTGTTTAAGAATTCATTAAAACGGTATGGTTTTAATGAATTCTTATATCATACACGAAGTTGTTTCAGCATTGCACTTCTGGTAAAATAAATCCTTATATTTCACTTGTGAAAAATAGGCCAAGGCTGATAATTTTTCAAACCTGAAATATAAGCAAATCTGCATAAATTACTCCGCGCAATATTTTCACCTTCTACTCCTATCTCTCAGACAGAAAATTATACACTGGAATCCTCATGTTCCTCCATCAACTACCGTCATAACCATCATTAACTCTGCCATCACCACATTCTCCCCTACCGTCACCACCACCAACACCACCACCACCTCCACCATCACCAACAGCAACAACAACAACAACAACAACTGCAATATCACCACCGCCAGCAACATCAGAAACAGTAACAATGGTAACAGCTAACATAATGCATAAAATGTAAATCGAAGCACGTCAATAAACTAACTAAATTCTGTTTAAAATATACCTGCATGGATTATCTTTTTATAAGATCAGACCTGCCAACTGCGAATTTAAAATCTCACCTGAAAAGACAAAAGATGAAGATGATATACAGAATGAGCTCAACCAAGATGCCGTTTGCCTGCTGTTGTTCCTTCTTCTGTTCGCGCATCTTTTCAATGACGTCTTCAGGAACTGGGTCAGGAGGAATTAAGTCTCGGCCTGAAAAAGAAGGACAAATGATACCGACAGTTAATGTTATTTTAAATTGTAGATAGATGTTTTAACACCCACCCCACCTCCCACCCCCATAGTAACATAAGAAGATTGCTTCATTCTTTAGTGTCCTTCTGTAACTTTCAGTTGATCTACCTCTTTTTCTTTTTTTCAGTTGGTCTCCAGTACTATTTGATTTGATAGGACAGTCTTTTCTCTAGCATACTCAAACCATGTCCTAAATATCCCTATTTTCTCCTTTTTATGGTCGTGTTAATATAAAAAAGTCAAACATTTCATTATTTCAGGTAAATTAAATCTATCTTATTATCTAAAAATTCCTCAAAAACGTTTGGTTTCAGAGGTTTTATATTTTCGTTGAGTCCCTTTGCTTGTTTTCAATATCACCGAACAGTATATCAGTACCGTGTCGTCAAATCACGACTGTTGTATATTGTTAATCATGTCTTCAGCGAAATGATATTTGAATTCTAGAAGTTTTTAATTTTACAAAAACTCCCACGTAATTTTAACGTTTTTTTGGACGTCGTCAATGCGAACTACAGTTTCGGGAGAATATGATGCTACTTGAATCGAAAAATTACTAACAAGCAAAATATATTTTACCGGTTCAACTGGTCCAAAAGAGATCTAATGTCAATCATGTAATTAATCAAAAAGGAATAAAGTATTTCGTACAACGAAACATAACAGACTTTAGAGCTATAGTATGGTGAGGCAAGCTGCCAAAATGAGTTACTTCTCGCAATAAAAAACAAACAAAAAACATTGGCCAAAAATCAATTTTAGAGTTACCTTTCTAGATTTTCCATTGATATCATGTTCTTAAAGTAATACATGCTTCTTTCTTTTTTTT
>NW_004797411.1:609605-614329 GCF_000002075.1 Aplysia californica
ACGTTTTGGAATAAGAAAGTCACCATGCCCATGTAATACACGTGTAAAAAAATACAAAAGAGGTCATAGAGCAGGTACAAGAAAACAAAGACAAATGGATGCTATAGTATCTAATTCCACCTAGCAAGACCAACATAAGATTCGTGGATCGGTGACACTTTCTTTACAACTTGATCCCAGTGAACACCTCTATAGAAGAACGGATGTTTTACAAAAGATTTAAAGTACTTCTGCTTAATGCACAGTCAGTTCGTAACAAAACTGTGTTTCTCAACGGTCTAATGTAGGAAATGAACATTGATTCTTAACGGAAACCTGGTTGACTTCAAGTGTTGACAGCGTTCTTCTTTTTTGTTTTTTGTTTTTGTAAAGTGTTTAACGGCGCTCGCAACTGCATAGGTCATATGAGCGCGCGGGACACATCTAATATTTTCAGTTGGTAGGAAATTTTGAATTTTGCCCGGCTGGCGGCCGAAGCCTACTCTTATCGATTTTAGACCACCAAGGGATCTTTAACGTGCGCAACTTGCACACGGGCCCTCTGAGATTTTTCGCCCTTGTCCGAGAAGGCTAGGTGTATATCTTTCCTACCAGAAGAACAGGGGTGTGGCAGAAAGACAGCAGTAAGGAGGTGCCAAGGAGTAGCAGACAACAGAACATTGCTAGAGAGCAGGAAAGGAGGTGAAAGGAGACAATTTTAGAGAAGAACATTTTTTGGTCGATACCTGGATTCGAACCCGGGACCTTTTGAATGAGAGGCCAACACCTTAACCTCTAGGCCACGAGAGCCCCCAGCGTTCTTCTGAAAGAACTAATGCCCATTGGATTTTCAGCAGCGTCTTTTCCATGACTGACAGGTCGAGGTGGAGGTATAAGTGTCATTGCTAGAAATGGGATGTTATGTAAGTCCCACTGCCTCACGGATTACTCCAGCTTTGAGTGATCAAAATCTGAGCTTTTAGTCAATACTCATCGAATCACATTTCTATGTATTTACCGCCCCCCTCACACGTCGAAAAACAAGTGTAGTGCCCATGAATTTTTGAACGATATCCAAGACTTGTTAGACACTCACATTACCAAGAAACACCAACTAATACTACTTGCGACTTTAACATCCACTTTGACTCCCAATCAAATAAATTCGCAAATGACATGAAAAATGTACTGACCACCAGGGGATTCAAACAGGTGGTCAACTATCCAACTCATCAGAGGAGTCACATACTCGACTAGGTCGCCACAAACAATGTAAAATCTATCGTCGACATTGTTGTCACAGATAAGGTTTTATCGGATCACTTTGCTGTGACTTGCGAATTGGATATTAAAAGGCCGGGCCCAACAAAGCGCTCTGTCAAGAGTAGAGACTTGAAGAATTTAAACGATGTCCAATTCTTCGCTGATTTGCAGCGCGATAAGTAAGCAAGGCAGACAGTTATAACTCCATGACGAAGAGTGTTCTCGACCAACACGCCCCACTCAGATCCAGAACTATTTCAGATCGACCGTCGACACCGTGGATGACGCTGGAGATAAAGGCAGGCAAAGCGGAGCGCTGTCAATGTAAAACAATGTTGTCGACATTGTTGTCACAGATAAGGCGGGCACAAGGACTCATCGTGCACAGGGACGTATACAGACAACTTCACAGAAAAGTCAAAGAACTCATAACCGAAGCAAAACGTTCCTTTTACAATAACGTGATATCAAAGTAAAAAATAAAAGTCTCTTTCGCCTTGTTCATACACTTTATGGAAAATCTAAATCTGCTTCTATTCCTTGTGCTTCTCCCACAGGATAGCTAGCAAATAACTTTGGAACATTCTTTGCGGAAAAAATTGCCACTATAAGAGACACACTAGATAAACACGGTTCATCTGCACCTGAATTCGAGGAGTTCCACGGGGACCTCCTATGTAATTTAAAACCTGTTTCACAGGCCACAGTGAAAGAGATCATAAATTTATCACCACCGAAGTCCTGCTGCCTTGACCCTATCCCAACACCTTTATTAGTCAACCATCTTGACGTTGTTATTGATGTGTAACAGCTATTATCAATGATTCACTCCTTTCAGGAACAGTGCCGTCATGTTTTAAGCGCGAAGTCGTAACACCTCTACTAAAGAAACAGTCGCTTTCGCCTAATGAGTTTTAGAACTATAGGCCGGTGTCTAACCTACTATTTTTGCCTAAAATCTTAGAAAAAATTGTTCAATCTCAATTAAGAGCACATCTTGAAGTAAATAATCTTTTAGAATGTTATCAGTCGGCCTACAGAGCGTTTCATAACACAGAGACTGCACCTTGTAAAGTCCAGAATGACCTCCTTTGTGAAGCAGACGAAGGCAAAATGTCTGTTCTTGCCTTACTCGTTCTAAGTGCTGCATTTGATACCATCGATCATTCAATTTTGACCAGGAGGTTAGGCCATAGCTTCGGCCTATCGGGGACTGTTTTTGAATGGTTTGAATCCTATTTGTTTAATCGTACACTGTCTATACTTGTAAATGGTGAAATGTCATCCATTTTCAGCTTGCAATTTGGCGTACCCCAAGGGTTCGTGCTCGGAACACTCTTATACACACTATACACAAAGCCCTTAGGTTCAATAATTAGGAAGCACGACGTTAACTACCACATGTACGCAGACGACACTAGCTGTACAAGTCTGTTTTATCAACAAATTTCAATTGTCTAGTTACCAGCATGGAACAAAGTATTGTGGAGGTAAAAAAATGGATGATGTCAAACAGACTTAAAATGAATGATGATAAGACCGAAGTTCAGTTTTGCAGTGCCAAACCAGGGATATTGTTTTGCAATTTTGACCATATAATAATATGTATTGGGAATGATAACATCTTTTTCACAGATAAAGCGAAAAATCTGGACGTTTAGTTTGACTGCAAACTCTTTAAGCACCATCATATAAACCATCTATGTAGGGTAATTTATCTAGAACTACGCAGAATAGGACAAATGGCTACATAATATCTTAGTGTGGATTTAATCAAAACCCTCATCTCTTCTTTTGTCCTTTCACGTCTAGACTACTGCAAATCTTTGTTTGGAAACCTTCCCACTGAAACGTTAACAAGATTACATCGACTCCAGAACCAACCTGCTCACATAATTTTAAAGAAATCTCTCAAAGAGCGTATAACACCAATGCTAATTCAACTACATTGGCTCCCGGTGAAAGCACGAATTCAGTACCAAAAAATTGTTCTTTGTTTAAAATGCGTCAAACAACATTGCACCATCATATCTTTGTGACATGATCATCGAATACATACCATCTCGGCCTTTAAGATCGGCGACGAAAAGACTTTTAAGACCTGTCCAAAGCAAAAGTCAGAGACTCGGAGTGAGAGCTTTTCACACCACGCCCCCCTCCCCCCTTTACCCTGCTTTACCAGCTCATCTACGGGAGTCCACCGCGTTATCAAAATTTAAATCAGCACTTAAAATGCATTTGTTTCAGTCCAGATTTAATCTGTAATTTCCGACATTCCCAATACAAATACATGTATTATCATGTTCTCTGAGTATCTATTATGTTATCTCAGTATCGTTTATTCATGCTGTTCTGTTCTGTAAGAATTTATGACTGTGAATTCATCAATGTGTGTGAGGGTTTCTGTGGGATTGTCTTTACTCAAGGATGTACTGGAGAGAGAGAGAGAGAGAGAGAGAGAGAGAGAGAGAGAGAGAGAGAGAGAGAGAGAGAGAGAGAGAGAGAGAGAACATAATAGATGTCCCCCCAGTAATCTACAAAATAACAAAATTCATCCACGAACTCGACACTCTGATTAAACAAAACTTTTTGTACAGGTCAGGGGTGGAAAAATGAGGGAGGAGAAGGAGGGAGGGGAGAGGAAGGGAGGGGAGAGGAAGGGAGAGTAGATTATACAAACTAAGGCGACCATCCTCTCAGAGAGCGTCCGGAGTATGCTGGACGTGAGAGGAATTACAATAGATGCCCCCCCTCCCCCTCCGGGTCACACTCGGCACAGGACAGACACAGGCTTGAGTCCCCATGTGTGGCGCAGTAGGCTCTGGACTTGTCCGACACGGGTGGGTAAACGTTTGGTGTCTCTCAGATTCTGAGCTCGGAAAAAAGTTGTTTCTTCGTTCTGAACACTTATCGTCTTTATCTCCCCTCCTTCTTAGTGTTTATTACTCTCTTGTAACACCTCTAATCTTCGGCACTTATATTACCTTATTGTCTTGCAAGTGCCGTAAAACTGTTACTAAAACTTTATAAAAAACTTGGTTTTTGTTTTTGTGTTCTTGTGACTGATATAATATCGCGAGGGTCGTTCAACAAATGATTTTTCCCATGACAATGACAGAATGATCGAATCTGTCTGTTCTGTCGTCCAGCAGGCAACTTCCAGCGCGATGTGTCGTCCAACCTGCCGATGCTGAACCTTGCGTCTGAGAACTGGGCCAACATGTCGATGGGCGGGGCTCACAGCATGCTCACCTCAGGCCACGCCCCCCAGACCCAGTACGGCATGTGGATGAGTGGTGTGAGCAACCTGTCGCCCAATCAGAACTGTGCAATGCCCTCCTACCTCCGGAGCCCCGCCCCCTACTCTCTCACCCCGTCCTCTACCTCCAGCCCTGTGCTGGGCAACATCCCATCGGTGAGTCTGTCTGTCTGTCTGTCTGTCTGTTTGTCTGTCTGTCTGTCTGTCTGTCTGTCTGTCTGTC
>NW_004797411.1:614429-618053 GCF_000002075.1 Aplysia californica
TTATTATTATTATTATTGTTTTGCATGAATTGTGCAGGTTTCACGTCCGTATGAACATGCAAGACAAAATTCCCATTTTACACCTATATCTGTTACGAACAGAAAAAGCTGATGAGCAGCTTTAAAAAGGTGTGTCTTAGTTTTGTAATCAGTCATTGCTTGGTAATGAAACAAGTTTTTTCTTCCTCTTATAAAGATCACTTTTATGGGATGCATAGAATACTGGGTTAAAATAATACAAACGTGGAGTAAGTTCAAAAGGTTACTGCAAAGCATCACACTAAGGATCGAACTATTTATAAACAAATAAACATTGTTTCAAACCATCTCTGATGGCGGCGGCTGTTTTAGGCAGCCACTGGAAGACCTTACTTATTCTCCTTCAGGTGTTTTTTTCTCTCCAATAAATTGCCCTTCTATTTTTCTGGCATTAAAAGATCAATTTCAAAATGATATATTTATTTTCAACTAAATTCAAATTAAATAAATGAATGTTTCCTGATTTTAGGTGTACACACGAGTAAACTCTTAAAAGAGTACAAGATTGTACTAACCTTGATCGGATCCAAGATGAAAATACTTTCAAAAAACGACAAGACAAAAGACGTTAGCCACTCCTCTGAAAGAAGTAGAAGAAAAATATATAGTGATGCAAATTACCTATTTTTATTATAGTGCTGTCAAAAATTGGTGGTTCAACTTATCCTCTAATATCCCTTTATTGGGTGAATCATTGTTGGTCAGTTTGCACGGCAGTTTGTATCAATTTGTCTTAACTATATCGTAATTATTTTTCAACAACAATTTGGGCTAGACTAAAAAACGTTTCTTCATAAATTTATATAAAATACTTGATATCTCCGTCACACATAAAATGGGATTGTTTACAGCACTTTCCGGTTCTCAGACGTATCATTTTGATTATACCTGCAGCCTACGTCACAGCTTACCAATGACAAATTTTTTGTTGCAAAAATTGTTACAAGAAACTATTTTAATTTTATAGTGAACTCATGTTTTGCACTGAAGATTCTCAAAACATGCTTTCAATAAGCACAATATCTCCATTAGAAAAACATGACAGACTTGCTGTTAAAAGCTGTAATGTTTGTAGAAACCGCCCTCTTGTTTTTAAAAAAAAATTAGTATTCATCATCAAATTTTCTAGAATACAGCTAGTATGTGTTTAGTAAAATGTTGATCTGTTAAGACAAATTGATGCAAGTCACTGTGCAAAAACTGATAGTTGAGGAGACATTCGACAAAAAGATGCGTAACGAATTTTTGGCCACCTTATACATGGGTTGTGGTGATAGATCATGGTTTATCCTACGAGTCAAATTACCAGGTTGTAATCACGAGTTTCAACGATTGATTTCAACTAGCAATTTCACAAGCAGGATAAATCATGGCCTAACACCATAACGAGCGAAATAGATGAGGACCATAAAGTTCAAATGACCAGCTAATTCAACATGAGAATCCATTCAAGAATATCATATGAAAACAACATGTTCATGCCTGTCGGAGTCAACAGTGAGGATTGGAAAAAATCTGGATTGTTTCCCTTTATTTTTTTCACGCTTATTAACATGTTTCCGAGTGCTTCTCTCCGCAAAATAAACCCCCAAAGAAACAATAATAACCTAATTATAGGCAAAGCAAGCAGAATATGTACGATTCAAAATTTGACAAATTAAAGAAACTGCGTTTATATGACATGTTGTCATGAGAATAGAGATGACTTTGATTTTAAACTTTGCAATCAAAATGAACCAAAAGCTGGGAATCGTTTCCTAGCATAGACTCCCTACCATTGCACTAAAATACATTGCCACACTCTGACATAATCCTTATTCACAATGGTGCGCACCATTTGAATCAATTTGGAACAAAATTATGGGGAACTAGAGAGTTGTGCCTACTCTCTACTACAGAGACAGTGGGACTGGTGTTTGACACGTTTTGTGGGCGCCTATGGTGAGCGCGCTTTGCAGGGAAGTTTTTACAGGGGGGGGGGGGGGGGGGGGGGTGGTGAGAGTGGCTGCCATGTTAGAGGGCGACTATAGTGCGCGGAGTAATTTAAGCAAATGTTTATGTTCCACGTGTCAGATATGAGCCTGGACAGCTCATGTGAAATATGAATATTTATTTTACCGGAAGTGCAATACTAAAATAACTCCAAGTATGGTATAGAACAAAATATACGCCAACAAAAAGTTGTGTACGATTCCGGATTAATAATGATTTCTGATGCCTTGGAAAGTGTGGCCTATGAAGTGTTTATTTTACAAATGCTTTAATGATTTAAACTCATATCTACACGTATGAATAATAAACATAATAATATGAACATTCTATATTTTAAAAGTAGTAACACCTTAACAACGCTTTAACACTTTAACAATAACGCTTTAACAATACAGAGCACAAATAGTTGCAGTAGTAATAGAACCAGCACAAACAACAACAACAAAACGACAAAACAAAACAACACCGACAATGACAACAAGAATAACAACAATGATAGCAAACACAGCAACGATAGTAGCAAGACAACTGGCAGCGCAAGAAACAACGAGAGCAACAACAGTAACAATAAAATATTAAACAAAAGTAACAGAAGAAACTAGAAAAAAAATTTAAAAAATTGACACAGTAAAAAATACCCACCAGAAACAGTCTTTCCCCATTGCATGGAGTACAGGAGAAGAAAGAAGCTGCAGGATACAACTGTTATAATTACGATAGTCCATGACACCCATAGACATGAGGGGTGCAGAGGGTTCTTTTCAAACTTGGCTTCCGTTGCGTCTGGTCTGGACTTAGGAGTTTTCAGGCGTATCTTTGAATCTATTAAAAGAAAACACTTGTTTTATTTGTCATTTGTCTGTTTACATCGATGGCACTCGAGTGGCATTTCCACTTTTTTCTCTTTCATAAAATAGTGAACAAAATACTACTTTTTTCTGAGGGAGCTCATGTGTTTTACAGTTGATAAATCATCGGAGTCCATGTCCTATCATTCAACCACAGAAAGTATGGTCAATGTCTGTATGACTGCATGGGTGGGGAACGCAAGGCAAAAATATGTTTTTTAAATTGAATCGATTAATATGGAAAGCATACGAAATATTCCCCTACTTCGTCGAATTAGACATTATCACTTGAACTAGGAAAATCAAGTTCATCTCTTTGGGCAACAAGCACTCCTTTTTCCCTAGTAAAAAAATATCAATCAGAAGTAAAAGACCTAAGCTTCTGATCTGTAACAAAAAATATACAAAAAGAAATTCTTACCTTTATCCATGAAATTTCTACCATCTTAATCACCTCTATATAAGTATTCATATGGCCTTTAAAGCAGAATACAATTGAGTTACTACCAGAATACTAAGTATTTAGGATGTGTGAGAGAGTGTGTATGCATATTATGGGTGTGCACATGAGAGTGTGTTTGCGTGGGTGTATATGTGAGTGTGTGTGTGTGTGTGTGTGTGTATGTGTGTGTGTGTGTATGTGCGTGAGTGTGTATATGTGTGTGTGTGTGTGTGTATGTGTGCATGGTTAAACATCAATGTGCCAGGATCTAGACCAAAAAGATGTATCTTATCATATCTTATC
>NW_004797411.1:618833-631783 GCF_000002075.1 Aplysia californica
CCACACACATACACACACACACAGACACACACACAAACGATAACTACTCGACGCCTCACATTGATGCAAGAAACATTTTCACGCTCTCCTTGCAAACCTTGAGCTGTTACGTTTGCAAGAAGGAAACGATTCCGCAGATGTGACAGAATAATCTGTCTGTCTTCAGCAGGGCTGGTCACTCGAGGCTGTCCTATTTTTTGTGTGTTCTGGACATTGCAAGTGTGCTAAAATCTTTGAATAAGTCGACCATTAGTACACGCACTGCATGTTATACGTCGTGCTGCTTCTCGGGCAGATTTTACGCTTTAACTAGGCCGAGGCAAAACATGCGGTCAGTTTCGCTAAGTTGAGACATCTTGATCAAAACTAATCTCAAAACGTCCGGACTTTTGTTTGGATAGAGCGACTTATCATCTTATAAGTGAATGAAATGCTTTCATGAGTGATATTGCGTCTCATTAACACATATTACCAGAGCAGGGGTCACTGTGCTGGGATGAAAACTACTCATGTAAATAACAAAAATCGTGCAAGGGCATGCGAATAAAGAACTACAACTTCTGTCTCTAAAAATCGTATCTATCAGAGCATATTTGGCTTTCTTATCATCACAAGCATTGCTTCATCTCCCTGCACCAGGATATAGGCGACGGACACAAACTGTCCACCTTTTTCTATCCTGGGTAAACGTCTTGCTGCTATTCCATGTGTCCCCACTTTTCTGTACATTAATTTTCTGTGATTCTTCTCCAGGCTCCACGCAGTTTCCCCTTGATCTCTCACCTTGTGGACTCCAATCCCACCCTTTCTTTGTTATGCAACTGGCTGACTCCCTGAGAGTATGTCCAATCCATGGCAACCGTCTTCTTCCTACCTCATCTCTGACTGGAATATGTCTTGTTCTCCTTAATCGGTGATCCTGTCTGTCCATCTGATCCTCAGTAACTTTATTAGGCACTTGTTCAAGAAAACTCGGATCATCCTTATGCAAGTTGCAGATGCGTTCCATGTCTCACACCCATTACAACAAGACTGACTTCACATTTAAATTGAAAATCCTCAGCTTTGGCTTTCTTAAAGCCTTTTTAAAATATTGCGTTTTTAATGGCGTTCAGTTTATATACACAAATCTAAGATGTACTTATATTTCTTTTTCTTTCGCTCTCTCTCTCTCTCTTTCTCTCTCTCTCTCTCTCTCTCTCTCTCTCTCTCTCTCTCTCTCTCTCTCACACACACACACACACACACACACACACACACACACACACACATACACACACACACACACACATTTTATGAAAAGGACCTATCGACATTTGGTGAAAAAATGTCATAAAAGACCCACCTAAAGAATATTTTCTTTCCATATTCACCCGATGTTTTCGCTTGTGGTTGCCTTCACAGCACATAGAACACCGCCATGGACGCCTCAGTTTGAACAGAGAGACCACCAAAAGCACTGGGGGCACGGTGATCACTACTCCAACAACTGATGTATATAGGGTAGTCATTGAGAAACGGAGTTTGCCGATTTGAACTTCGGTGCCCTGCACATCTGAGGAACACGCGGGTGAGAAAATGTGGATACTCGTTTAGCAAAAAAACAACAACCCAACTTTGTTAGTGTAAAAGAAAACTGTTTCTTTACTTAATTAACACTTCATTACGCTTTCTTGGTTTTTCTTGGACTGAATGTTATCTTGTCCACGTGCTTCTTTTTATTCAAACAAACAATACATCTTAACTGACTTGACGAGACCCTGGGGCACTGTTGTCAAGATACAAAGAGAGCTATCATCAACTAAATTCTTTGTCCTACTCTCCGCCAATTGTTCCTTTTTATTAGTCCTGATCTCCCCAGGCATGACATGATTGTTATGAGTTCGACGGGGTTTTTTTTAACCCCCAAAAATGAAATGGGTTTCATTTACATAAAATAATTCAACTGACGTGACAATAGACTTAAGACATCGTTTTCGAATAAGATATAAGTTGAACTTTTCCAAATCGCGATTCATTTATCAAGACAAATTGAAGTGCCCAAGGATGTACATTAATATTATCAGTATAGTGTAAAGCGCATAGAGCCTGCTGTTGAGCTGGGATATGCGCTATACAAATGCTATTTATTATTATTATTATTATTATTATTATTATTATTATTATTATTATTATTATTATTAATAATAATTTCTTTTCTTAAATAAACAGTTAAGCTCACTTTTCACTTCGTTACAAGACAGCAGTTGTTTTGTGAATCAAGCTTCCTTTTTCCGCGGCACTGAACGAGAATTGATGTACAGGGTACATATCCTTGATCAAACATGCAAATAAAAAAATCTAAACTCACTTGAAGAATTACCCTCGGCATCCTCAGGCTGGTAGAAAAGAGCACTAGCAATCATAGCCAGTAAGAGCGTCATGAGGCAAGTGGCCACCCGTTGGACGCGAGTAAACATACTCCTCTCTGGACGCAGGAACACGGACAGCCAAAGGTGACTGTCGGTCAGGTTTACTCGGCTGTGCTCGGAGAATAGCCTCGTGAACGTCATCAGGTCGTCCTTGAAGCTAACTGGAGGAAGATTCAGAGAATTCAGACAGACATGTGTCTGTTTCTTTGATTCATTGTGATTGTTAAAACTCAGTGGGCAAAATGCACATCGTGTTTTGAGTGTGTTTTTCGTTGTTCGTTTTATTGTTTGTTTCACGTTCTTGGAAATCAGCAGGGAAAGAGAGTTTGGAGGTGGGGGAATGAATAGCGTTTATTTCTTTGCTTTTTCGCTTGTTGTTTCTACAGTTCACTGAGAAAAAAGGCCAATAGCGTTTGTTTGTAATATCCGTTTGTCATTTTATAAAGATCACTGGATAAAAGTTCGAAGCTAGCTAAGTACTGTGAAAAAGCATTTTATTCTATTTTGATACGTTCTTTTTCTAAACATATAGAAGATTTGTCAGACTAAATGAACCATCTGAAGTATAGGATGTCGGGCTCGTAAGTGACAATTCATGGTTTCAGACACCGTTAGAGGACGATGCTGTGTCCTAGGGGGAGGCATTTTACACGAATTATCCTCATCTCATCCAGGCTGGAACAGGTACTAGGATAGCAAAACAGAGTGTCAATTTGTTGAAGATTAAGAGTGGCTGCCCAAAGTGAGGATTTGTCCAGTACGAGGGCAATCATCGTTGGTCGCCTTGATTAAAGTCCGACACATCGTTCTGTCAATGATAACTCTTCCAGTGCCCGTATGGAATTGACGTGTAGAGCTGATCGTTGTGAGAAAGTGATCTCGAAGATGCCAGAGCAGCATCTCTGTGTCTTCTTAGGCACGAGTGACCCGCAGTCTGCCTGGTGTGGTTCTGTCCAGTGACTTGGAACATGCCTCTCAGGTTAGTGGTGGTAGGATGGGAGCAACGTAGAATCCACACGACTCTGTGCACCGATTGTACAGCTTGGAGCATGGGGTGTAGAGGGTCAGGGAGGGGTTGTACCTCTTTATGAGGAAGGCCTTCCATGTCCTTGTCACGACAGTCCTCTCTACATTGGTTCTCACCTGTGGCTCCACGAAACCGTGGCATGCGCAGTGGCGACATCCCGGTAACATCTTTGGCAGGCAGGCTGAACCTGGTAGAGGATAGCAGGTCGGGTTTCAAAAAGGGTTTGTCTCCCTATGCATGCAAAGACTGGCTCTGGTGGACTGCTCGGACAAAACCACTCGGTGGTTCAACGAACAAAAAAGCAGTCACAGCAACAAGGGCACAGTGAGACAAGAAGACACTACTGGCTATCCGCTGAATCCCAGCCGAACTCCGCAGTCTTGATTGTGTCGTGCCACAAGAACCAGACAGGGACAAGGGTGGAGAGGCTGACGACTTTGCGCAAATTCTCCCTCACTTCAATTAAATTCAAGCGCAAGTCATGACTTCATCATCCCAATCACCCAACCAACGCCCTCATACTTTTCAGGTCTGGCGGGCAAAGGACGAGTGGCCAAGCGACCGGCATGGACACACTGGCAGTCGTAGTCACAACGCTACACGTATGCGTCCCAGGCCATGTGGTCCCTTTTCGCTTTTCGCTGGGAACCCCGCAAACCACCTTGGCGACCAAGAAGCCCCTTTCAGGACAGCACTGCACTTTTCCCACCCCCAACGGACTGGTGTCCTAAAAATTGCTTGTCTCACCCTCCCCTGGCCAGCATCCACGGCTGGCAGGGGTTCAACACGATTTCAAGGGTGCAGGACGATGGCGTGTACTCCCAGCCCTGCCCCTTCCTTAATGTAGTTAAGCACGGCTGCGTGCTGGCCCCACTCTGTTCAGCATGATACTCTCTGCTATGCAGACTGACACCTTTCACTATGGTGTCGGGTTGGTTGTTTTTTTATCACAGTGATGGGATGCAGAGGCTGCATGAAAAGACCAAAGTTCTTGAAGACACTGCCCGCTTTTTCCTTTTTGAAGACGACAGTGTGCTGAATGCCAGTACATAGTCAGACATGCAGGAATGCCTGGACCATCTTTCCAAAGCCTGCAACGACTTTGGCCTTCGTTTTTCCACTAAGAAGACCGTAGTGCTGTACCAGCCTGCCAAATCAATCCCTTACATAGACTCGCAATTTGCCACCAAAGGCCAAAGACTGGCAGTGGCAGATGAGTTTATTTACCTGGGCAGTGCCCTTTCTTGCTCGGTTAATAATAAAGTGCCAGAGCTAATTCAGCCTTCTGCCGACTTAAAGATAAGGTCTGGGAGCAAAGAGGACTGAGCCTTAACACCAAATTCAAAGTGTATAAAGTTCTGCCATCCATGCTCTGCGCTTGCCATACGTGGACAGTCTACATCCGGCATGCCAAGCAGCTCAATGCCTTCCACGTGCAATGCCTCAGGACCTTGCTCTGCATCAAGTGGCAAGACAAGAATCACAGACACTGGGGTACTCTAATGGGCCGAGATGGAGAACATTTAGATGGATAGATTGATTGATGGGTATTCAGATAGATAGATAGATAGATAGATAGATAGATAGATAGATATGTATGTGAGTGTGTGTATGTGTGTGTGTGTGTATGTATGTGTGTGTGTGTGTGTGTGTGTGTGTGTGTGTGTGTGTGTGTCCTAGCAAGCAAATGAAACGCGAAATTATATTTAGCTTTGTATGGTGGTCATGTTTGTTATACATTTATTACAAAACAGGCGAGCTTAAACACAAACTGCTTTCTAATATTAGGAAGGGATATATGGAGCATCGTTGCGACCTTTACGTTTTAACCGATAACATTTCCAACTTCCGATTAATTCATCCAATTGCTCATCTATCCTACATAAATTCTTAATACTTTATAGTACAGACCTTGGCATGTAGAGTCATTTTTAAGGGTCTTGTTTTTTAAATGTTAGTAAGTCAGTACACGTTGGTGATGTACGCGTTGGTGATTCCGGTTTGCTTTTACCTGTGCAGCTGTCAACCTGTACTGAACACAGCTTAAAAATTTGGAATTGGAAATCAATAATTTGTTCAATTCTGGAATATCTTATAACGGTCAATAGAGATCAAAATGCATCGTTTTAGGAATTCTTAATGTCAAATAAAGACAATCGTGCCTTTAAGAATACTGAATTTTACCTTCGTTTAAATTGTCAGGTCTGTAAAGTATGTGCTTTCTTCTTTAAAAAATGCCAGATCTGCGACAGACATCGGCGATCATGGTTCTCCATTCCTTCTTCTGCTCGGATGTTTTTTTTTAAAGGACTACAACATCCTGATTTTTCCCCGTCACCCATCTGTTTAGGCTCTCCAAGTAAGCTGCTCTGAGCCTACCCCTACCTCGCTTGTCTTCGATTTTGCCAATGAAACCAAGATGTTCAAGGCCTTAAGTCTAATAAAGTGTCCCAGAAACTGCATTTATCTTTTCCTGATTGTTTTCACCAGGAAGCAGCCCAGGTGGGATTCTTCGAGTACTACCTCTTTTGATTTCTTTTTCTCACAGTATTTTTTCGGAACTCTCCTTAGAAACCACATTTCTGTTGCTTCTATTTTATTTTCACTGTCTTTTGTGATTATCCAGCATTCATGGCTTTATAGAAGGGTTGATCATTTGTCTTCCCATTCAACAATATCCGTTCACCTTTACGTTCCATTGCAGCAGTACCAAGAAGCGATTGAAGGCTTTTTCTAAATCTGGTATTAAAATTGTGTCATCGACATTTATATTTCTAAAGATTATTTCACTGGTTATGTTAAAAAGTTCTGGTGGCATAACACGTCCTTGCCTCACTCCTCTTTTAATTTGCTTATATTCGTTGAATTCTCCATCAGTTCTTACAGCAGTGGTCCCTGTACAAATTCCAGATAGTTCTTACATCTTTGCCATGTCTATCGCTTCCTCTATTTTGAATAATTAATCATGCCTAATTTTATTGAAAACATTCGAAAAATCTATAAAGCAATGGAACAGATCTTTCTGTGCTTCAATGCATCTTTCATTAACTCTATTTAAGAGAATATAGTATTTCTGGTGCCCTTGTCAGGAACAAAACCGCATTGTGTTTTAGACATCTCTAGTCTTAGGCCTATACCGCTCCTAGACATATCTGCCTTTAGACAGACTAAAACCTGTGTTTTAGGGAGTTGTGAACAATGGAGTAATACAAACCCTACCGCACTATTTAGTCACAACATTTTAGTCGTAAAAAGTTGTGACCGGCCACAAGACTAAAGACTGGTTAGAGTCAGTAAGAGAATATAGCAGTCTTCCGCACTAAGATAAAGCTGCCCTGAAATTTGACGATTCGTCGAGTTCCATACACATACATATAAATACCTATTATGGTCGTGTTTTTGATGAGACTTCGAGTTCTTTTCACCAACACATAATATATGCATGTGATTGTTTTTATGCCAAACTACATACTGTGCACATTGAGCAAGGACTATCTGCAATTTTTAAAAAAAATGAATCATTGACGTTGATGTTAATTGGACACAGAAATTAATAAGTGCAGTCGACGGCAAACCTTTGAAATACAGTGAATCCAAAATCTTGTTTCATGTTTCTTTCGTCTGATTGAAAACATTAAAGCACATACACATGCCATCTCTGTCAATTCCATGTTCGACATGAATCGTTAACATCAAAGTCTTAAGACTTTTTTAGTTTTAGTACGGTTCGACTCAAGTGGAAGTTAAATTCTGCGACAAAACCGAATAAACGGTCTAAAGAGAGATTTGCCTAGGCGCGGTATAGGCCTTAAGGCCGCTTTCCAAGGGACTGTTTTATGCGCATGTCGCCGCGGCATTTAACAACAAACATGACGCAGGAATAATGTTTTCTGCTACGCCGCGACTCTTTGACTTTTTGAACCAAGGTCTTAATTCAGTCAATCGATCTGTCAGCTGTGTAGATCTTGTTTCCATCGTCTGTTGGGTCCTCCCCCTCACAAGCAGGGTTGTAGCGGGGGAGGGAAGATGGGGAGGGGGAAGGGAGGAAACCAAAGAAAGGGTATTCTTGTGTGTGTAGGTGTACTTGTTAGTGTGTGTGTGTGTGTGTGTGTGTGTGTGTGTGTGTGTGTGTGTGTGTGTGTGTGTGTTGGGGGAGGGATCGCTACGACCCTGCTTGCAATCACGCAGCCTAGGCCTAGGAGTCTCCTGCAGTCTAGATCAAGAATATAGATATTAGCTCATACATGAAATTCGCAAGCAGTATTTACAAAATATTGATTGAATTGGTTTGGCCCAGGCCAGCTCTCTACAACTGCCAATTAGCGGAGTGTAAAGACGTCAAGCTGCCTTCTCCTCATTTTAGTTAGCAACACATAAGGAAATCATGGTTTCTTCCGCATGTAATAGTTCAGCATCAGCTGCTCCTATTATGAACCGTTTCAGCCTTGACATCGTGTTATGAATGGAGGGAACGCAAGGCAATCATCATCTAGCCAATGGAAATGAAAATCAGCGCGGCTTTTGGCGTGGACTTTTTCGTCATAGATCTAGAAATCTAGCTTTCTGCGCGGCATATAACAATCCCATGTAAAGCAGCTTTCAGGCTGTTTCTCATTCTTCCGATAAGCAGTCGCAGAAAGATTTTTGTAAAATGACTCATAAGGCGTAATTTGTCATGTATCTCGAACTCAGTGGCACCTGGTGTTTTAGGTAAAGTTATAACAACTTACCTTATCATATCTTCTTGAATCTAACCGCTGTCATCAAGAGATTTCAGAACTTTGTTGTCATTTCAGTTGATAGTTCTTCTTGTGTGACAATCGCGTCAACTTTTTCTCTTTTTTGTTTCATTTTCTTAATAGCGGCTTCTACTTTTGCTTTCAGGATTGATAGTTCATTTATTTATTTATTTATTCTCATTTTCCCCTCTGTTTTCTTTTAAAAGTTCTTCTATTTACTCTTACCAAATCTGGGCTTTTCCCACTAAGTTTTCGAATCACTACACAAAATACAATGAAGTTTGGACTGAAGTATTCATTGACACTGCGAAATACACATTCAAAATGGGTTGGATATCGAGATTATAGATCTGGAAAAGTAGAAGCAGCAGAAACACAATCCGAAACGGAAGTAGCCCCCAGTAAAATATGAAATAGCTAATGGCAGAATGAAAACATCTGACAGCTTCGATTTACAGGAAAACCATAAAACCTGAAAAATCAAAAGGTACTTTCGGAACGTCGAAAATATGCCCAGTAACCCCTAGTGACAATTCTTAACTGAATCATATTTTTGTAGATTTTATGGGCACCTGTGTAAAAATGGTATACTGACCTCACAAACGGGTTTAGCTCTATTATAACAAGATACTAGTTGTAAACCTCAAAGAACATGCTGTTGAGCCAGAATGTGCGCGAGGTAAAAACAATTTTTTTTGTTATAGTCATTAAGATTGATACAAATCAGTACCAAAATTAATTAACCTAAGGTATAAAAAAGTGAAGAAAAAGAAGCTGCCAATCATGTGCTGTTACTTGTTTCTTTTTAAAAAAGTTTGTACCTGGTACGATTCTGTCCAGAAGCCCATCCTCTTTGTCAACAGCGAGCCATTGGTTGCAAAGAAATATGGATCTGAGGAAATGTTACATTAGTTTCAAAATTATTATATAAATGACGGGGGAAAAGTAGCAAGAGAGTCAGAGATGAAGGGAAAAGACAAGTTGTTGTTGTTATTGTTGTTATTGTTGTTGTAGTTTTTTTTTGTTGTTGTTTTGCTATTTTTTGTCTTTTCAAAAGCATTAGAATAGTGAAATGGGGAGCGAACCATGATTGATGATGCCTGCTTCAAACTTATCACTTGAAGCACCTTTATAAACCAGTCAACATTTTCATTAAGAAGCGTCGGACAGCAACACCATGTGTTTAGGAAGTCTGATCTCTTGGTATAAAAAAAGCAAAGATATTCAGTAAAAATGGTTTATTTTCTATATGAGACTTGAACTCACATCATTTTGGATATAGGTGAAGTGAAGAATAGCGTAAATATCACTCCATAAATTAAAAGTCTATGAACAGGAAAAAATACTGAAACAATTAAGCTTAAAAAGAACCTAAGGACTTAAACAATGCTTTTCTCTCCCACTCTACAGCCGAACTGTTTTACAGACCAAAACATTCTGAGAACGACAAGTGCATGAAAAACACAAGGGTAAAAGTTATAAATTGGTTCTCCCTTCCCTCCTCCCCGGTCCATTCCCTATTCGTAATAGCCTCTTTTTCCGTAGAAATCAGGGGACAAAACCTGACAAACGGAAAATACCCCCCCCCCCCTCCCTTTTTCCGATGTTGAGAGCGGAGATGGGGGTGGAGGCGGTCACAAAAACCTCATAGTCCCTAAATAGATCTCACCTAGTCTGTTTATGAAGATCTTCAGCGTAGATTTTATTTAGATACCACGACTGGCCTTCACCTTCGCCAGAATTATCGTGCCAGATCCGCAGGAAACTCAAATCTCCAATGTCACGATCGGTAGCCATGACGTAAGTCAGGACTGAACCTGTTGAGTGGTCCTGGGAAAAAGTAATTTTAGAATGCAGATTTATGTTATGATACTGCCCTGGATATCAATCTGACCCCGCATGGCACTCTGGTAAACGTAAATTAAAACCCTCATGTGTTCGTGCTTCATGACGATAACACTGCGTAGTTGTTTGCCTGAGAGACATGACTCGTACCCCCGCAGCAAACCATAAGGTCAGCACTCGGTCCAGCAGCTTTTAAATGTGGTCCATACTTAACTCTAACAAAATAAGCACTCGTGTAATCACCAATCTTTAATGTGTTATAGTTTTTACCTAGGCCTATCACTAGGCCATACAGGTCTAGATATCATTCCAAACTGTTCAATCCGAAAGAAAAATATCGTTATAGTCTGTATTGAAACAGACATTACGAGCGAACGTGTTTTTTTTCCTTCAGTTGATTAAAACAGTGTAATAAATAGTTCATATCATTGTCGTAGCATGTTGCGGAAATGCAAAGCAGCTTGTTGATATTTTTTCAAGAAAGCCGAAACTACACTCGCACAAAAAAGTCAAGGAACAACTTGTGTTTTCACCTGTTAAGTCTAATCTTCAATATCTCGTTAACCCATTAAGTTCAGTCAACTAACCTGGCACACGCACTGACAACTAAACACAGTTTGCATGTACAGCAAAGTTACCCACTCGAGCTTCAAAGTGACAACGCAGAGCATGCCAAAACACAGCCGAAAAACATGAAAAATGGGCTAAATTTATCTGCCTTAGCAGCATTGGCATAGGGGCTGGTGGCTAAAACTGAGCTTGGTACGTCCTAAACACGGAAGGATAGGCCTCGAGCAGGATGGCCCCGTTTGACCAACGACATGATCGACTGTTCCATTGTCAGACAGGCCGTGACGTCAGAAACCACCACTGCAAACCGCATCAAGGACCAACTACAGGTGACAGCCAAAGTCCACGAGAGCAAGGAGACAGTGAGGAACCGTCTCCGTAGAGCCAGGTTCGCTTCTCGTGTCCCTGTCAGATGGCCAAGGCACAGGCCGCCCCACAAAGCAGCTGCCCGGGCGCGTTCTGATCGTCATTCACAGTGGACAAGACGTCAGTGGGACCATGTAGTCATCTCGATCGAATCCAGATTCAACATGCTGCACCAAAACAGCAGAGTCCATGTCCGGAGGCGTCGAGGAGAGCAGGTGGCGCCCTACGGTGGAGGGTCCGTTCTGGTGTGAGGAGGTCTCTCAGATCACCACAGGACCCCCCTGTAGCATATACAGGGCATTTTGACTGGGGCAGGGTACAGGGACAAAATCCTGCGTCCCCTTGCTGTGCCTCTCTTGCAGCAGACTGGACCATTTGGGATCACATTGACCGCGTATAAGGGACGACCACCCTCCTGCACAAAAAGTTCAACAACTCTTGGGCTACCTCGTCAAGGAGTGTAAAACCTACCGCAACAAGTTCTCCGAAGGCATGTCCTGTCCATGCGTAGACGCTGTACCGAGTGTTTGATCACCCAGGGTGGCTACACCTACTATTGACCATGTTCATGAAGAACCATGGCTGTTCAAGACTTTTGAAATCGGACCAGTGTGATTTAAGCTCATCTTTCATGAAATTTTCGTAGTCGCTGAAATCTGAAATTGTACACACTTAATCTAGAGAGTTAAAGGCATCGTTTTGGAAAAAATGAATACATTCGGTTTAAATGCTTTTCAGTTATCTTTCTTTTCATTTTTGTGCGAGTTTACAACGAGTTCATCATGACAGAATGCGAAAAGAGTGGTAAACTATTGCAATGAGCAGATGCAACATTTAAAAAATACGAATTTTAAGTGTGTCTTTCATTTTACTGGGGTTTTTTTTAAGAAACCAAAAAGAGCAATAGTCAATACATATAGCTTTTATCAATCCCTGATAAGAAATGATGGTTGAAATGGAGAATAAGAAATGTACCTTACGTTGTTAACCATCACCTCAACATAATACAATACACATTGGAACATAATTCAAAACAATAATTCATACAATCACACACTCACTTACTCGTTTCCCATCTGTGAGCAGCCTGACTCCGGTGTCTCCACTAGATCCCGTGAGAACAAAACTGACCCTAGATGTTGTCCCGGAGCCACCAGAGAGTCCAGTGTGCACGGTCAGCAGGTAGAAGTAATTGTCTATAGACAGGTTGTCGCTCAAGTAGCCCACTTGCCACTGAATGGTTTGAAATATTGAGTTGTTAGAAGACTAAACGTCTAGTAATGATAAAAATTATAATAAACTGAATACAAAATACGTGGAATATTGAGACGGGGAGAAAACTACTGCAGTTCACAAATACTCATTTAAGAGGTTAAAGCAAAGATACCACACCCTACGGTAAGATGCTGCAGCTGCTTCTTTCCCTTTGTAAAAAAAAACGTAGCACCAGCTCTGGTTGCGCGCGTAAAATAGGCCACGCCCCTAGCGAGCGTGTGACCGAGCCCTGATGGCTTGACGCTGGGCTTGTTGGATAGAGTAGAGTATGAGAGCGTCCTAGTTAATCCTACTCTAGGGCCCATTCTAATCTAGATCAAGATCTAAATAATTATATAGATCTATCTACCAAACTAACGTATTGATCAACGTATTTCAATAATTTATTTAGATCTAAATTATTTAAAAAGAAAAACCTTAGATTTAAAAAGTCTCACTTCGGTAACGAATGATAAGATCAGGGGATAAATCTTGTGTACCGGTACCGGGCACCGGGTGCATAGGCTCACGATCTACTAAATCTAGATTCAAATCTAGGCCTAGACATTGACAATCACGAAATCTAGGCCTAGAATATATCCAATGCAATATCATTGATCGTATTGATGAGTTAGTATTGATGACAGGATGTTTAGGAGTATGCATTGTTAGAAATCAAAAGATAGTGTCAATTAGTATTAAACAGGGAACGCTGCAATAGCAGGACAGAGAGAGAGA